>NC_091117.1:181865187-182140187 GCF_040183065.1 Periplaneta americana | reverse complement strand
GAAATATGAATTCTAAATACAACATCTTATTAAAATCGAAACTAACATATAGAACATAAAACCCTTAATGAATAATTGAGGGGTGTGGCCGAGAAACTTAACAACCCACATTTTTAACGAAACTAGTTCTCTGGAATATCGAATTCTACAAGATGTTGGCTTTCTTTGGAGCAAGTAATGTTTATTGGAAACCAATAGATGGCACAGTTATGCAGTTTGTTGACATTTTAGATTTTCCTCTGTATTACTTGACAGAGGTCTGTGGAGTCCTGCAGCCGGGAGCCGTGGCGCTATTGCTACTGCGTTCGTAATACCGTATCGCATTAATTTAATTTTATAAAAATGAACAAAATCAATAATACAGTTGTATGATCACGTTATACTAAAATGTATTAGAATTTTAAAAAAGCAACAGACATGTTTCGGGGTTACTGTCATCCCATGTTCAGTGTTGAAAACTATAATGACAAAATAATAAAACATAAATCTTTTGTTAATCATGACCAATTCCAATTCACTGCGACCTAAAGCAAGGAGATGCACTATCACCTTTACATTTTAACTTTGCTCTAGAATATGCCATTAGGAAAGTCCAGGAAGACAGACAGGGTTTGGAATTGAACGGGTTACATCAGCTTCTTGTCTATGCGGAACGAGTGAACATGTTAGGAGAAAATCCACAAACGATTAGGGAAAGCACGAAAATTTTACTTGAAGCAAGTAAAGCGATAGGTTCGGAAGTAAACCCCGAAAAGACAAAGTATATGATTATGTTTTGTGAACAGAATATTGTACGAAATGGAAATACAAAAATTGGAGATTTATCCTTCGAAAAGGTAGAAAAATTGAAATACGTTGAAGCAACAGTAACAAATATAAATAACACTTGACAGAAAATTAAATTAAATGCAGAATAAATATGGCAAATGCATATTATTATTCGGTTGAGAAGCTTCTGTCATCTAGTCTGAAAGTTAGAACTTATGAAACAGTTATATTACCGTTTGTTCTGTATGGTTGTGAAACTTGGACTGTCACTTGAGAGAGGAACAGAGATTAAGGGTGTTTGAGAATAAGATTCCTAGGAAAATATTCGGGGCTAAGAGGGATGAAGTTATAAGGATAATGGAGAAAGTTACACAATGCAGAACTGCACGCATTGTATTCTTAACCTGACATAATTAGGAACATTAAATCCAAACGTCTGATATGCGCAGGGCATGTAGCACGTATGGGCGAATCCAGAAATGGATTTAGAGTGTTAGGTGGGAGACCGGAGGGAAAAAGACCTTTCGGGAGGCAGAGACCTAGATGGGAAGATAATATTAAAATGGATTTGATGGGTGGTGAGATGTGATGATAGAGACTGGATTAATCTTGCACAAGATAGGGACCGATGGCGTGCTTATGTGAGGGCGTCAATGAACTTGCGGGTTCCTTAAAAGCCATTTATAAGTATTGACTTCGTATAAAGTTATGAAATATGTAATATACCCTTCTAAAATTCTAAATTCAAACAACTTGTTACGATCAAAACTAACATAGGCCTACAGAACATATAAAACTTGATGAATTGAGGGGTGTGGGCGAAAAACTTAACAACCCACATTTTTAACGGAATTAGTTATCTGGAATATCGAGTTCTTCAAGATGTTTTTTTTTTTTTTTTTATTATTCGTCAACTTTTGGATACAGTATCGAAATCTTGGGTGATTTCCCGACTGTTCCTAATTACTTTTACTTATTGCTGAGAGGTAGTTCATTTATGATGCTGCACTCCCATCATAACCAGGATGAACAGCGTGAAAACAAATTTGACAGATAACTATGAGAAGAGGAACAAAGGTGTACGATGTCTTGTGTAGTATTGAGGGTTATAAGTTCCTAGTTTTGATACATACACATTTTGATGGGAATGTGCCTGTTTATAAAATGTTTCAGCGAATCTCCTAATGACAACTGGGATACTTTCCACTTTTAGATCTTGATGTATCTCTTCGTTTCTTGTGTTCCCCCCTCTGTTATGAATTACACGTAATACTTTATTTTGTACAACTCGAATAGGATCTAATGTTGTCTTAAGTGCGTATCCCCATACTGTAGAACCATACAAAAGCACTGATCTAATCAGCAATTTATAAATTGTTACTTTTTTAGATGTTGACAATGCACGTGTTTTTAAAAGGGGATACAGTTGTACCATTGCACCATTCTTGCTATTGTTTTTGCTCGTATATTTGCAATGTTGGTATGCCATAACAGACGACTATCGAAATGGATTCCAAGATACTTAACAGAATCCTGAAATTCAAGGGCAGTACCATACAGTGTGAGTTTAGTTTGTGGTACACTTCGAGTTCTACTGAAGGCTATGACTTGACTCTTCATTGTATTTACAGTTAAGCGCCAATGTTGGAACCATTCTTCTATAAGGTGGACATGCCTTTGAAGTCGACCAATGGCTAGATCGGCATTACGATGTGTAGTGTATGCTAGTGTATCATCTGCATACAAGGCTAACCTGGTGACGTCAGTTTCTGGAAGATCTGAAGTATATGCACAATATAAGTAAGGGCCCAGTACTGAGCCTTGCGGAACTCATCCTTGAATTTTCTTTTGTCTTGATAAACAGCCGTCTTCCTTAACACAGAAACGTCTGTTCCGAAGAAAATCAGCAATAATATGAATCAGTGCATCAGGAACCTCTGATTGGATTATTTTATAAATTATACCAGTATGCCACACAGAGTCAAATGCACTTTTGACATCGAGAAATATTGCTACGGTAGTAGCTCTGTTGTTGAAACCGATAGTTGTTTGTTCAACCAGACGCAGCAGTTGGTGTGTTGTAGAGAGACCTTGTTGATATGCAGCCTGATAGGGTGGAATAAGGTTTGGTGCACTTTGTAGAAGTCTGGTCATAAGAATTCGTTCAAATACTTTGCCAAGGGCATTAATCAAACTTATTGGTCTGCGATTTGCTGGAACCTTTGGATTTTTCTTTTGTTTGGGAATGGCAGTAATATATGCAAGTTTCCAAGCATCTGGAAAATATCGATGAGCTATACACTGATTGAAAAGCTTGGTAATATACATAAGTGCCTTTCTAGGTAAGTTTTTAAGTTGCATGTTGTTAATTTTATCAGGACCTGGTGCCTTTTTAGGTTTAAGGCGTTTAATAATGGTTTTGACTTCTGACGGGCTCGTTAAACAAATGTACTGGGATACGGGACATAGTAGGAATGTGCTGACAGTTTCCTCGACATGGCGATAATGTTCAAATAAGCTGTCACATTCATTAGCAGGTTTAAATTGGTTCTCAAAACAATCGGCTATCAGTTCAGCTTTTTCACAAGACTTATAAACTGGGCCATCTTTGCCATGTAAAGGTTGATTTTTAGAGTAGGAATCATGTTTGGTTAACCGTTTGGTGATTGTCCAAATTTTATTTGACTGTCCTGCATCAGCAACATCTTTTTCAAATTTCGAAACTTTGATTTCTAGTGCCATTTTGTGCACTCTATTTTTCATAATGTTATATACGTTTTTGTCAATTTGTGATCTAGTTTTTTGCCAGCGCTTACGAGCTCTCTGTTTAGCCATTCTTAGTAGACGTAAATTCGAGTTTTGATGGAGATAACTTTGTATTGGTTGTTTCTCTAGTGAAGCATATTTTGCTGCTTTCAAAGTATTTTCAAAGATTTTAATTCCTTCATCAGTGTCTTCTTTTGTTGTAATCAATGGATTAGCAGAAATTGATTGTGAAATATATCCCCGATAGGACGACCAATCCATGCTGCTTAAGAAAGCTTGAGGAAATAGCCTCTCAGTAGTTGCTCTTTCAATGATTAAAACAACAGGGTTATGATCAGAGGACAGTTCTTGTAAAGTGTCTATAAAAAGGGGTACAGTATTACATCTGAAAAGAAATCCATCAAGTACATCTGGTTTATGATTAGCATTTTGAGGGTAGAAAGTAGGTTTGTTAGGAGCTAAGATTTGATAGCCGTGCTTGTCAGCATGTTTCGAGAGTATGCGACCTCTGGTTGTTGTTACGCGTGAATTCCACTCAATGTTCTTAGCGTTGAAGTCACCGCCAATTATAAAATTATTTGATATACAGGATATTGCATCAAGTTCTGAAATTAAGAAAGGTTTATTTGGAGAGCAATACATCGATCCAATTAAAATGATTTCGTATTGTACTGAATTTCAATTAAAGTTATAGATGTGTGTAAGCTGAGGTGATTGTATTCTGTAGTGTCTAATACAATTTTTAATTAAGATAGCTGTTCCACCAAAAGGGCCATTACTTCCATCAGAGCGATACACTGTATAATTTTTAACGCTGAGTCTCTTATTAGGTGTTAATTGAGTTTCTGTGATTAAAAACACATCTATATCATGCTGATGTAAAAAGTCGTCAAGTACATTTTTATCCCTAGTCACTCCATTGGCATTCCAGGTCACTATTTTTAGTGGCTTGTGTAACTTTTGCCTGGGTTTATTTTGTTCCATTTCCAAACAGACTAGAAACACCATCAATGAACACTGATATTTTATTGAAAATATAATTTTGTTGCTTCACTTGCAAGAAGGTTTGATGTAAACATCTTAAATAATAACTGATATTGAATGTTTTAAAAAGTTCCACCATTCTCTCAATTCATGAAAAAATTGACTAAAAGATGAACTGTCAGCAAATTGATCTGGTACCTGTCGAGTATTATTATCGATATTTACCTTTCGGAATCCTTTAATAACCTGTTGAGTGACAGGAAGTGGAGGAAAAGACTGGGCAGAAAGATCTGGCTGCTTCTTATGGGTAGGATTCCTGGTTTTCACTCCATTTACGTAAGCTTGGTATTTTGGACACTGTCTAAAATTAGCAGGATGATCCCCTTGGCAATTTGCACATTTTGCAGGAATAGAAGTAGGTTTTTGACAAGAATATGATTCATGGTTCTCACCACATTTAACACATCGTGGTTGGATGTGGCATGAATGAGCCTTGTGGCCAAACCCTTGACACTTGTAACATTGAATCGCCCCTTGCCGGGAGATGTAATCTTCAATTTCCACTCTAAGATGGCAAATACTGCGTAACTGACGAATATCGGGTTTGTCTTGTAATTGATTTACTGTCAGGACCCAAATTGGCATAGGCAACCATGTCATTAAGCCTGTGTTTTCATCTTGGACTTTTTTTTTTCTTAATTGTCGAACTGACTCAATAGGATAATTTAAACTCCGAAGTTCAGTTAGGATTTCTTCAGACGAGGATTCATTTGGAAGTCCTTTTAGAACAACTTTCAGTACTTTTGAAATGTTATAAGGAAAGGTATAGAAATTATATTTTTGCAGAATCAAATAATCTTGTAATTTCTCAAAATCATCTTTTGTTGAAACATATAGTTTCAGATCGACAGGACTAAACTTCCCTTCTGCTAATATTTGAAGCGAGTTCTTCAAAGTTTGTTGCAACTTAAAGTAATCAACTTTACTTGTTACCACAATAGGGGGTGGTGGCTTATGTTTCCGACTTCCATTTTGGGAATTTGCAGATTTTTCTTCTGTGGTGGAAAAATCCATTTGTGATGTAGGTTGTTGACTTATAGAATTATCTATTTCAATTTCTGGATCTTCTAATAGTGGTTGGAAAACATTGTTAGTTTTCACCGGAACTGTAGTTCCCATTTTCTTATACAAACGAGTAGCTGAAGTTCGGGAAGAACTCCCTTCATTTTACTATGTACTGACTTGAATTTAAATTCATGTATGTCGGCTTCTCTAGCTGAGGACATTTTTCCGACTTTACGCCGTGTTCCAGAAGAGTTATGAACTTCATCGATATGCGAAGAAATGGCATTCTTTTCCAGTTGTGGATTTATAGCAGCATCATAGATGTCTGAATGAACCTGAGCAGTAGTTATAATTTCACTGAAATCACTCGAATTTTCATTAGAAGTCATATTGAATAAACAACATAATGGGTCCGTCTACAGACGGCCCAAAAACGAAGAGAATGTAACTCAAATAAATATAATAATTGTAATTAACACACAAAAATTAAGAACTTGCTTTCAGCACAAATTTTAAATAATCTGAACACTAGTGAAAGTGTGAGCACTGTACGCAACAAGACGCAGCTACTAACTTCAAGATGTTGGCTTTCTTTGGAGCAAGTAATGTTTATGGAAAACCAATAGATGGCAGAGTTATGCAGTTTGTTGACATTTTACATTTTCCTTTGTATTACTTGACAGAGGTCAATGGAGTCCTACAGCCCGGAGCCGTGGCGCTATTGCTAATGCTTTCGTAATATCGCATCGCATTAACTTATTTCTATATTAATGCACAAAATCAATAATACAGTTGTATGAGCACTTTGTATCAAAATTTAATAAGATCAAAAAAAAAAAAAAAAAAAGCAACAGACATATTTCGGGGCTACTGCCACCCCATCTTTATGTTGAAAGGTGTAAAGATACAATGATGAAATATAAAAATTTTGCTAACCATTATCAAAATTGATTTCTTATAAAGTTATGAAATATGAATTATAAATACAAATATCCTATTGACATCTAAACTAACATATACAGGGTGGGTGGGAAGTAACTCCTTATTGTAATGTGCTTTAACTTTTGTATATATTAATATTTTTTATGAAACTTAATACATGCTTTCTTTACAGTGGTAGAACGTGATCTGTAATGGCTGACCGCATCACAGTGCAGGAGAGAGCTCAGGTTGCCGCCCGCTATGAAGTCTGGCGTTCTGTTGTGCAGGTGCAGAGATGATGGCGGGCAGAGCATGGGCCTCGCGCTACAGTGGATCCAAAGACAATCAAGAACTGTCATGCTAAACTGATGACCACAGGATCTGTGGCGGATATTCGTAGAAGTGGCCGTCCCTCAACATCCAGGTCAGATGAAAATGTGCGAAGGGTTGAGGAAATGTTCACCAGAAGTCCACAAAGATCAACACGACAAGCCAGTCATGAAAGTGGTCTCTCCCGACACACAATCAGAACTGTGCTGGAAAAGAATTAAATTTCCGGCCATGGAAGCCACATTACTGTCAACAGCTATCGCCGGAAGATTGTGACCATCGAATGGAATGGAATATGGTGAACTTATGCTAGGTTGGTATGGAGACTGAACCCAGTTGTACTAGAATATCATTTGGAGCGACGAAGCAATTTTTCATATTGGAGGGTTTGTGAACCGTCACAATTGTCACTACGGGGCACAGCATGATCCAGGGGCAACAGTTGAAAAGTCTCAAAGCCGCCCTAAGGTCACAGTTTGGTGTGGCATTACATCCAACAAACTTGTGGGTCCGTTCATTCTTCGAGACACCATGAACTCTGAACGGTACCTAGCCATGTTGGAAGATGAAGTTTGGCCAATTGTTTCCACCTGGGATAATATCAATGACCTAATTTGGATGCAAGATGGAGCCCAGCCACATTTTGCACTCAAAGTCCGCGACTGGTTAGACCGACATTTCCCAGGACGTTGGTTGGGTCGCCGTGATCCGCATGAGTGGCCAGCACGGAATCCCGATCTCACCCCGTGCGACTTCTTTTTGTGGGGTTGGGCGAAGGAAGAAGTTTATCGCACCAAACCACGACCTTTGGATGAACTGGAAGATCGTCTACGCCAAGTCCTCAATAACATACCACAGGAATTCCTGCACAAGTCAATTGAAAGTATCCCTCGCCGGTTACGAACATTAGTGGAAAATGCTGGAGCATATGTGGAGTGTTAAGTTAATCCATAGACTCCTACCATGTTAAACTACAAAGCAAAATTTGTTCCAGTCAAATAGAATAAATATTAACAGATTTATAACCATATTACAATAGGGAGTTACTTCCCACCCACTCTGTAGATCAAAAGAACCTTGATGAATTGAGAGGTGTGGGCGAAAGACTTAACAACTGACATTTTTAACCAATCTGGAATATCGAATTCTTCAAGATGTTGACTTTCTTTGGAGCAAGTAATGCTTATTGAAAACCAATAGATGGCAGAGTCATGCAGTTTGCTGACATTTTACATTATCCTTTATATTACTTGAAAGAGGTCAGTGAAGTCCCGCAGTCCGGAGCCGTGGCGCTATTGCTACTGCGTTCGTAATTCCGCATAGCGTTGATTTATTTTTATAATAATGCACAAAATCAATAATACAGTTGTATGATCAAAATTTTATAAAGGTTAAAAAAAAAAGCAACAGATATGATTCGGGGCAAGTGCCACCCCATCTTTATGTTAAAAACTGTAATGATACAATAATGAAATATAAAAATTTTGCTAATCATGATCAAAATTGATTTCTTATAAAGTTATGAAATATGAATTCAAAATACAAACACCCAATTAAAATCGAAACTAACATTTAGAACATAAGAACCATGATGAATTGATGAGGGGTGTGGGCGAAAAACTTAACAGCCCACATTTTTAACGAAACTAGTTATCTGGAATGTCCAATTCTTCAAGATTTTTTTTTTTTAAAGCACCAGGTCGTATTTGACCCTTGCCTTTTTCAAGATGTTGGCTTTCTTTGGAGCAAGTATTCTTTATTGAAAACCAATAGATGGCAGAGTTATGCAGTTTGGTTACATTCCACATTTTCCTTTATATTACTTGACAGAGGTCAGTGGAGTCCTGCAGCCCGGAGCCGTGGAGCTTTTGCTACTGCGTTCGTGATACCGCATCACATTAATTTATTTTTATAATAATGCACAAAATCAATAATACAGTTGTCTGATCACTTTGTATAAAATTTAGTAACACCAAAAATCCTTTTAAACCTAAACTAACATACAGATCATAAAAACCTTGGTAAATTGAGAGGTGTGGGCGAAAAACTTAACAACTGACATTTTTAACGAATCTGGAATATCGAATTCTTCAAGATGTTGACTTTCTTTGGAGCAAGTAATGTTTGTTGAAAACCAATAGATCTCAGAGTGTTGCAGTTTGTTGACATTTTACATTTTCCCTTGTATTACTTGAAGGAGGTCAGTGGAGTTCTTCAGCCCGGAGCCGTGACGCTATTGCTACTACGTTCGTAATACCGCATCGCATTAATTTATTTTTATAATAATGCACAAAATCAATAATACAGTTGCATGATCAAAATTTAATAAATGTTAAAAAAAAAAGCAGCAGATATGATTCGGGGCAAGTGCCACCCCATCTTTATGTTTAAAACTGTAATGATACAATAATGAAATATAAAAATTTTGCTAATAGTGATCGAAATTGATTTCTTATAAAGTTATGAAATATGAATTCTAAACACAAACATCCAATTAAAATCAAAACTAACATTTAGAACATAAAAACCCTGTTGAATTGAAGGGTGTGGGCGAAAAACTTAACAACCCACATTTTTAACGATACTAGTTATCTGGAATATCGAATTCTTCAAGATGTTGGCTTTCTTTCGAGCAAGTAATGTTTATTGAAAACCAATAGATGGCAGAGTTATGCAGTTTGTTCCTATTCCAAATTTTCCTTTGTATTACTTGACTGAGGTCGGTGGAGTCCTGCAGCTCGGAGTCGTGGCGCTATTGCTACTGCGTTCCTAATACCACAGCGCATTATTTTATTTTTATAATAATGCACATAATCAATAATACAGTTGTATCATCACTTTGTATCAAGATTTATTAAAATTTAAAAAAAAGCAACAGACATGTTTCGGGGCTAATGCCACCCCATCTTTATGTTGAAAACTGTAATGATTCAATAATGAAATATAAATATTTTGCTAATCATGATCAAAATTGGTTTCTTATAAAGTTATGAAATACGAATTATAAACACAAATATCCTATTAAAATCAAAAGTAACATATAGAACATAAAAACCTTGACGAATTGAAGGGTGTTGGTGAAAAATTTAACAACCTACATTTTTAACGAAACTAGTTATCTGGAATATCCAATTATTCAAGATGTTGGCTTTCTTTGGAGAAAGTAATGTTTATTGAAAACCAATAGATGGCAGAGTTATGCAGTTTGTTGATATTTTGCATTTTCTTTTGAATTACTTGACTGAGCTTAGTGGAGTCCTGTAGCCTGGACTCGTGACGCTATTGCTACTGCGTTCGCAATACCGTATTGCATTAATTGATTTTTATAATAATGCACAATAATACAGTTGTATGATCATTATATATTAAAATTTATTAAAAGTTTAAAAAAGCAACAGACATGTTTCAGGCCTACTGTCACCCCATCTTCAGTGTTGAAAACTATAGTGATACAACAATATGATATAAAAATATAGCTGCTCATTAACAATTCCAATTCACTGCGAGCTAAAGCAAGGAGATACACTATCACCTTTACTTTTTAACTTTACTCTTGAGTATGCCATTAGGAAAGTCCGGGAAAACAGAGGTTTGGAATTGAACGGGTTACATCAGCTTCTTATCTATGCGGAATGACGTGAATATGTTAGGAGAAATTCCACAAACGATTATGGAAAACACAGAAATTTTATTTGAAGCAAGTAAAGCGATAGGTTTGGAAGTAAACCTCGAAAGGACCAAATATATGATTATGTCTCCTGACCAGAACATTGTACGAAATGGAAATACAAAAATTGGAGATTTATCCTTCGAAGAGGTGGAAAAATTCAAATATATTGGAGCAACAGTATCTAATATAAATGGCACTCGCGAGGAAATTAAATGCAGTATATATATATATATATATATATATATATATATGGTAAGTGCATGTTATTACACGGTTGAGAAGCTTTTGTCATCTAGTCTGCTGTCAAAAATTCTGAAAGTTAGAATTTATGAAACAGTTGTATTGCCGGTTGTTCTGTATCTTTGTGAAACTTGCACTCTCACTTTGAGAGACGAACAGAGATTAAGGGTGTTTGAGAATAAGGTTATCTGGAAAATATTTGGAGCTAAGGGGAATGAAGTTACAGGAGAATGGAGAAAGTTACACAGGGGCCCAAGCGTGGCGGTGAGAGAGTGGATTTGACTAATTGGGCCCTCCGGACTTCACCGAAATTCATCGCAAGGGTTAAATATTAGTTCTATCAGGATTTTTGACCTGATCAGATACCGGGAAATCGCAATTAGCCTTTGCCCCCCCGCATCCTGGACGAACTTCTAAAAATCATCAGAAAATCTTGGAGGGGGATTGGGCCAATTTTTCCTCAAATGCCCTCGTAGTTCAGTCGGAAGAACGTCGGAATTTGAATATAAACGTCTCAGTTTCAATTCCTCGTCACTCCTTTTCATGTTATTGTATTTGAAGACAGTATAATGTAATAATATAAAAAGAAAAAACTAACATCAGTATTGTGCAACTGTATTGTTGCAAACCTAATATTAAATTTATGTTATTTATGTCGATAAAGAACGATAACAGAATATAAATGATAACTTGAATATTATTTATATCGCTAACAACGATAACAGAATAAAAATAACTTCAATATTATTTATACAGGATCACTAAAAAACGATAACAATATAAATGATAAATATAGGTTTGTTTAATTAATATAAGTTATTATATAATATATAATTAATTATTTAAATAAAATAACCTAATTTACAAAGAAAAACGGTTATTTATATTACAACAATTACTTATATAAAATCAGAGTATTTATATCTCGAAAGAACAATAACAGAACATAAATAACTTTAATATTATTTATATCGTTAAAGAACGATAACAGAATATAAATTATAATTTGAATATTATTTATATCGCTAAAGAACGATAACAGAATATAAATGATAACTTCAATATAATTTATATCGCTAAACAACGATAACAGATTACAAATGATGACTTGAATATTATTTATATCATAAAAGAACGATAGCAGGATATAAAAAATTATAACTTTAATATTATTTATATCGCTAAAAGAACGATAACAAAATATAAATAACTTGAATATGATTTATATCGATAAAGAACAATAACAGAATATAAATGTTAACTTGAATATTATTTGTAACGCTAAAACACGGTAACAGAATGCAAAATATAATTTGAATATTATTTATATCACTAAAGAACGATTAAAAAAATAAAATGAAAACTTGAAGAAGACCCGAACTCACACTCTTCGAATCATTAAGCGAGCACTCTACCGCTGGTCTACGAACCGCAGACGGGGAATAATTCCATACTTTCCGCAACTGCATCGTGTAACATCGCCGTGACCCGAAGTGGACTTAGGAAATTTTCGCTGTTCACGAGTGCGGCCACTATTTTTTTTGACAACTGTACAACGTAGCAGTAGTAGCAGTAGCAGTGTTAGTAGTGGCGGTAGTAGTAGTAGTAGTAGCAAATGTTAATTAATGACGTTCAATCTGCAGAAGTTATTCAGTCTTGAAATTCAATGTGGGCGAGAAATGGCCCAAAAATGTCGCCAGGACCTCTAGCAATGTTAATAGTGGTAGTAGCAGTGGTAGCAAATTTTATTTAATGACATTCAAACTATAGAAGTCATTCAGCCTTGAAATTCAACGTTTGCCTAGATCTCTAGCAGTGTCAAATAGTGGTGGTAGTAGTAGTAGTAGTAGTAGTAGTAGTAGTAGTAGCAGTAGTAGTAGTAGCAGATATTATTTAATGACGTTCAATCTGCAGAAGTTATTCAGTCTTGAAATTCAATGTGGGCGAGAAATGGCCCAAAAATGTCGCCAGTACCTCTAGCAGTGTTAATAGTGGTAGTAGTAGTAGTAGTAGTAGTAGTAGTAGTAGTAGTAGCAAATTTTATTTAATGACATTCAAACTATAGAAGTCATTCACCCTTCAAATTCAACGTTTGCCTAGATCTCTAGCAGTGTTACATAGTGGTAGAGGAAAGTGCCCAAAACCGGACCCCCATTTTGTTTTTGATTTTTTAAAATATAAAACAGTAAAAATTATGTTTTAAAACCATGTAATATTTACTTTATAATGTTATGCACTATTTACATTTTACTTTTAGAAAATATAATTAAAAATTGGTATGAAAAAAATTATTTTCAATAACCTTACACTTTGGCGATTTGAAAAATAGTTGCCGAAATCGGACCCCTTGTAAAATTAAACAAAATAACACTAAACAAATTTGGAAAAAGGTTTTAAATAAGAGAAAACATAATCTAATTTCAAAGTATAAGTAAAATATTACAATTACAGGTTTTAGTTTTTAAAAAGAGATATAGGATGTATTTAAAAAAGATACACAAAACGTACAACAGAATTAAATCGTTTAGCGACAAAAATCGCAGATGTTCATGTCCTTTTCAGTTCCAGCACGTAACGCAAATGACTCAAAGTTCCTCCGAAAATTTTCTGTCACAAAACACACATACCAAGCATCATCTTTGGATGGGAAAACTTTCGAGAAGAGATCCAATTCAGATATTCCAGAGGTCACGTTATTTTCATCTTCAGTGCTTCATTCTCACATTTTTCACAAAATTTAGACGATTTTTCACGAACCCTTTCCCTTTTCTTGAAGGCTGTACTTCTGAACCACGTCCCTGAGCGCGATTGCTTTTGCGTCCTTGAGCACGATTCCGTGCTTGTTGTTCAGCTTCCATTGCTTCTTTAGCTTTCTTAGCTTCCACCAATTGGGCTTCATAAGACGTAGATGTGATGACCGTAGAACTGCAGATCTTTCGCCCCCTATTCGAGAATCTCTTTTTTAATTTTGGAATATGAGTGATGTCAAACGGGCTTGTCTTAGAAGATGTGGGACCCTGAGGATCCTCAAGTGTAGCTGATGACAGAGGAACACCCTGACCTGCCGAAGATGTTGATGGTTGATTTGGGTCAAACTCTACAATAACTTGTGGTTCGTTCACATCACATTCTTCTCCGCTCTCTGGAAAGCTCTGATTTTCTGCTGTTCGTTTCTTTAACACAGATTCATAGAAAGATAAATCTCGTTTTTTGTTTGCCTCTTCAACCACTGCTTGATTTCCTTGCTGTAGTGAACTTTCAGGGGAACCATGAAAGTATTGTCCAAAGATTGTAGTTTGTGTGAAGAGTGAGGTGGCAGCGACACAATTGTAACATGATTTGTTTTTGCCAAGTTTATCAGATCAATATTCTGTGTGTGGCTAAAGTGGCCATTCAAGACAAACAGCACAGGTTTTCCCTTTGTAGGATTGACAAAACTCGATGAAGTGTCGAAACCACTGAGTGAAGGAGTTCATTTGGATCCACCCTGAATGGTACGCTGTAAAGATTGTTCCTTCCTTCCCCATTATTCTCTTGAAATTTGGAACAGAATGCCAATAGAATCAGAGTGTGTACAAATGCAGGTAGACTTTAAACATGAAAAAATAAGGGGTCCGGTTTAGGCAACTGAAGGGGGTCCGGTTTGCGCGACTATAACCAACACTTTGTCAACTCAATAGATTTTTAACCAAACAACTAAATTAAACGGTTTAATGACAAGCAGTAACCTTAAACCTTGCCATTTAAGGCTATATATAGATCGAATGGCTTACCTGCCAATATATAGGAGAAAAAACAAGAAATGTAGCACAGTGTAAAAACTTTTTCCACTGTCAAAACACATAATTGCGGACTGATAAGCAACAAGTGAAGCGGACGACGTGTGTGCTCTGCTACAGACTGGTAGAAGCCTAAACTACTATTTACACTTATTTCTGCTAGAGTTCAAGAGAATGCAGAGCCAGGAGACTGGGGGTCTACTTTAGGGGGAGGAGTCCGGTTTAGGGCAATTTCCTCTAATAATAATATTAATAATAATAATAATAATAATTTATTTTAGCTGGAAGAGTTAAGGCCGTAAGGCCTTCTCCTCCACTCAACCAGCAAAAAGTATATAGGCCTATACATGTGCATGAACTTACAAAGAATTCAACAATTTTATTTAGATGAGAGTTACATGTATACAAGAATTATTTACGAATTAAACAATAAAATACTATGAACTATTAATTAAACACTGAAATAAACTGTGTAGCAGAATTAAGCTAAAATACATATAATGTTAGGGCAGAGTCGGGTAGTATCGGACATCGGGTAATATCGGACAGTGAGTTTCTTTCATCTACCACACGATGATAGTACCTGATTGACATGATTACGTTTCTGTGATGTTGCATAGAGAAACGTAACCATGTCATTCAGGTACTACCATATGGTGGTATATGAAAGAAACGCACTGTCCGATACTACCCGATGTCCGATACTATCCGACTCTCCCCTAATATATTTCAAATAATATTAGATAATAGAAAGAGATTATTATGTGACAATTTTGAAAATACAGCACTATCAGGATGATGTCTAAAGAAAGAAGTAACAATGTAGTCAGGAAATATAAACCCTGAAAACAACAGATATTGGAGGTGGAACATAAAAATTCTTAAAAGGGAGTCAGAGAAAGAGACAGGGTCAGAAACTCTAGTACACAAGACCAGCGAGGTGAAGGCAACATCATTCAGGAAATATCTAAATATCAGAAATAATGGAAAAATTATTTTGTGCGGATGAATCCCTCAAAATATACACGGCAGAATTTATCTTACAAACTGGCGGGTACTAGAGAGGTGAGACGACCCAGAAGTAGCGATCAGTTTTAAGCTAGGAACAGGTCACTGGGCCTAATCATTGCCAGGAATAAGAAGAAGAAGCTGTGTATGGTATATTCGGGTATAACTTCTGATATGTTGCACATCTCAAAGCTACAATACTGATGGAAGTTCTCTGAAATACAGAGTGAATTATATAGAACTGACACATTTCTTTCATTAATTGTTTCAAAACGAATTGTGCTAGCGAAAACTTATTATACCTAAACTATAGAGGAATTTTGGGAGATTATTTACCTCTATAGCAAATGTTGTCCGGCGTTGTCAAATCCGGAGATCTCGGTGGCCACAGGTTCCTGGAAATTATTCGATCGTCACATAACCGGATAAATGGAACCATGCTTCATCTGTGAACCATGTGATGGACAATATGGCAGGATTTTGCAGAATGAACGTCTGAAACCAACGACAATAATTCAATCTTTTATCCTTATCTGGTTCCTGTAGCTGATGAACAACCGTAACCCTATATGGCTTTAGGCTCTCTGACACCCTGCGACAAACGTCTTAATGATTTTTTGGGTGACTGCTCCAGTCGTGCTCTTACGTCAACAACAACCGTGGGAAGCCTAGATGAACGATGCTTGCCCTTTTCACTCACCAGAGATCCAGTTGTTTCCAATTTGTTTACCAGTCCCAGTATTGTGTTTCTTTTGGGAGGATTGCGAACACCAAATTCTCTCTGGTATGCCCTTTGAGCAGCTGTAATTGAATTCGTAATCCAGTATTGCTTCACAAGGAAGAGTCGTTGATTTAATGTGTACTGCATTTTCACGTTGACACAAAATGTCGAAAACAGCTGCCAACAATAGGAATAAAACGTAAACATCTGCGCATCAAGTGACAAGGAATCGAAACTCCAGAACATTCTGTTGTTGGTTTCAGACGTTCATTGTGCAAAATCCTGCCATATTGTCCATCACATGGTTCACAGATGAAGCATGGTTCCATTTATCAGGTTATGTGACGACCGAATAATTTCCAGGAACATGTGGCCACCGAGATCTCCGTATTTAATAACGCCAGACAACATTTGCTATAGAGGTAAATAATCTCCCAAAATTCCTCTACATTTTAGGTATAATAAGTTGTCGCTAGCACAATTCGTTTTGAAACAATTAATGAAAGAAATGTGTCAGTTCTATATAAATCACTCTGTACAATAAATTAAATTAAATGAATGTTCCATGTCCAGCGGGACTCCGTGATTCAATAGTACGATTCAAGTCCATAGATTAATATAATGTAGCGCAAAAACAAACTACACACATCCAAGTCGTTTCAGGAAATGGATAAAAATCCTTAGTTTCCTGACGAAAAGCAAACTCGGGTTCGAGAAGACAATCGGTTACACAATACAGGCTTTATTTCTAAGTATATACTTAATCTTTATTAATCGGTTGTTTCATTAGGTTGCATCAATTATAAGGTCATCTAGCGTCAATGACGTCGATAGCGAGATTGTATTTGGCGAGATGAATCCTGGGATTTGTCATGGGTTAAACTAATATTAACGTTGCAGTTGGGGAATATCTTACAACACATAGGCAGCTCAAAAGGGATTTTAACTCACGCCCGAGCGCAGTCTTGGAACGAGAGTTTTTTTTCGCTAATCCCCAGATCAAACCGGTGTTATTCCTATTTCTTTCTCTAAAATTTTCCAATGTAAGAAATTTCTCTTGCGGCCATTCATACTCCCAAGTGTTGTCACCACGATGTAATTAGTAAGCAAAAGCCATACACAAAGGGCGATTTATAATATTAATAAGCTTCTGAGGTGGGAGCGCGCTACGCATCAGAAAGACCGCGTCCGGGCTAGAGGTATCAAGAAATAAAAGAAAACCCAGACTTAACCATGACAGTAATTAACTGAAAATTTGTCTTATTGTTATATAAAATTCTCCAAGTTTTGCATCCAGTTCAGTATATCTCAATGTGAGAACCTTTTGTTGCTCTCAAAAAGTCCAAAAGATATTCCAATTCCCTCCAAGCGTTTTGCAATATTTGGGGCGTTATGCAGTCAATTGCTAACAAATTTTGGATTGGATGTTGTTAATACACAAAGTCCTTGATGAAATCCTAGGCGAAGAAATCCAAACGAGTCAGATCAGGAGACCTTGGTGGCCATGCTTTGGGTTCGCCTCTTCCAATCCAACGAGGAAAATTTATATGAAGAAAATTGGTGACTTCAAGGTGATAATGTGGTCGAACATCGTCTTGTTGAAATGTTGATCCAAAAGCGATTTGGGCACAGCGAAATTTCCTAGCATACCAGGGTAACTGTGCCCAGTCTCCAAGAAGAAGAATGGACCAATAATTGCATCCGCGTCTCTTTTTTTACTTGGTTATTTAACGGCGCTGTATCAGCTTACGAGGTTATTTAGCGTCGATGGAATTGGTGATAGCGAGATATTTCCCGACATGAGGCTGAGAATTCGTTATAGAATACCCGACAATTGTTTTACGGCTAGGAAAATCTCGAAAAAAAATCAACCAGGTAATCAGCCCAAGCGAGAATAGAACCCACGCCCGAGCGCAACTCCCGATCGGCAGGCAAACGCCTTAGCCGACTGAGCTACGCCGGTGGTCCGTGTCTCTTCGGTGTTCTACTATACGAGGGTTCTCGGATCCTCATATGCGGCAGTTATGGCGGTTAACTTTACCGCTGAATACTACTTCCTCAAGATATGACGAGTTTTCGTCATAGCGTTGCAGAATTTCAATCGCAAAATTTTGTCTCTTCTATCATTCGGCTGAATGCGGTGAAGAAGCTGGAGCTTGTATGGACGCAATTTGAGTCGTTTATGAAGAACAGTTGATTTGGGAATCTGTAACTGATGACTAGCCTGCCTGATGGACTTCCTTGAGCTCCGGTTGAATGCAGTTCGTATACGATCGACCGATTCTTCGGTTATTTTTTTCTTGGGATGTTTGCCTGTTTGTGGAATCAAGGATCCTATCTCTTTAAGAGTTCTATCAAATCGCAAAATTGATGGATCCACGCTGAATTCTAGACGAAATCGGCGTCGAACTCAACATTTAAATTCATAAGCCAAAGCACGCACTCGACTTTTTTGTGGTGTTAACATTTTACGTTCAATTATAATGATTAATAACTGTTAGCAATTCGTGACATAAATCGTATCTTTTTGTTTTCTTCAATTTTATTGCTTTGTTCTGTAGATTTCTAGCATTGTTGTTATAAAAATAAAATATTGGAGAGTTTCTACTTTCTGTTCCAAACATATAATAATAAAATATCCTTCTGTTACTTCAATTTAACCTCTGAAACATTAGACACAATTATCAACAATATACCCCTACTAGAAACATCAACAACCAAATTTCTTAGATGCATATTACTAATATATTAAATTGAAAAAATCATATTAAAGAAATAACCCCGAAACGTAGCTCAGCATGGTTCGCAATTAGGTCGTTACAACAATTTCTAAACAGCAGTATCTTAAAGACAATATCTGCAGTGCTTGGGAAAAGTGTCAGTTTCCACAAACCTTTTTTGATAATTTATTGACAACTTGCGGAACATCTCCTCGCTTGGAAAAAAATACGTAAATATTTCTCCCATTACAATAATTCATACAGAAAAAAATCAAATCGACATAAACCAGTGTAAGTCGTCAATAAATTATCAAAAATGGTTGTGGAAACTGACTTATGTCACTTTTCCCAAGCACTGCAGATACATTTTGCCTATTTTGAGTCATTATGTTATACGGAATAATATTTTGGGAAATTCTGGAGATCGTAAAAATACATGGCGATTCAGTGACTATGTTACAAACTTTTAGGGGTGATAGAGGAGACAATTCTGAACAGCTTTCATATAGAAGCATATGTTCAGGAACGTTCTGTTTGATAAATTACAAACCTAGATATGTTAGTCAGTGTAACCAGCCAGAATCGAACTCAAGGCCATCCTTTTGAAGTTTTTTTGCATACGACCGTTCCTGGAAACGTTAGTGATTTCTCATAAACATGATATAAGCTGTTGGCATCGTAAATTGTATTTTGACTGATTAAATTTTGCAACTTTCCACGCAACTTACTGATATGCATATAATTTATGGAGGAGCAAAAGGCAGTGGAAGGATTAATACTTAATTACTCGTATTATGTAGTTTCTTATTAGGTTACATTAACTTCCTCAGCCCTGGGGGAATATTTTGGGATTCAGAAATCTATGAAATTTTAATACAGTGTTGCTAATGGACTGTGTATTGATGAAAAAGTTTGGAAAAAATATTCAAGTAATAAAAGTAACTCAAAATTAATATATTCTATAGGAGACCTTGGGACTTAATGTATTGTAATTTAATTACATTAGCTCTGATTGAATATTCAGTTTTATTTTATAACTAGCCGTACCCGTGCGCTCTGCTGCACCTGTTAGAAATAAATATAAAGTAATTACATAATTAAAATAGGACGTTTGATCCAGGGAACAACTTTTACAACAGCGCAAGATAGTCTGCTTCGCTCATTACCCAATTTTTTTTGCATTGCATATATTGCATATATATTTTATGTATTTTAACACGATTCAATTGAGCATAGTTAAAATTTGAATTATAAAATAATGGATTGCTAAGCTAACGTACTATTACTGCATACTAAATCAATACACTCTCGTTGTTCGTTAATTCTCTGAGATAAAAATGAATGTATACATAAAAATTATTTTAGGAAATACATGAAACGAATGTGCACAATAGCCTATCAAATTTTCTGTGCATAAGAAGCTATTTTAATCTTACCTGTCCTCGATTTACTCAGACGTTACTGTAATAACATTATAGCATTATGTCCATCTAGAGAAACTACACTTTCCAATGGTGAAATAATAATTAATTATACAAATAGGTTAATTTAGCTTCTGATATTACTTCATACAAACACAGAAACATTGTCTGTAGGCTATGTTTAATAGCTTTCGATTGTTGATGTCCAAGGCCCCTGTTTCGATTGTTGTTGTCCAAGGCCCCTTATAGACGAAGTCATTTGTTCTTAATTCATTGCACCGTCTTAGATGGCGTTATTTTAATTTTAAAACTCATTTATTTCTTTAAATATCAGTCCTATCAAAATTTTGTAAAGAATAAAACTTATCGGAAATAAGTTTTAAAGAAACTTTCGTTAAGTAACATTTTTCACAAAAATCAATAATAAGCGAGATATTTCGATTTATTTAATTCAGGCCCCCTTACAACCCCCCTTTTAAATAAAGTATTTTGAATGCCATATAGCCTAAAATCTAAGTTACAACGAACTTAATTTATATTCCAATTTTTATATAAATCGGTTCAGCCATTATCGCGTGAAAAGGTAACAGACATACAAACAAAAATTTCAAAAATGCGATTTTCGGTTTCAGGGTGGTTAATTATATATGTTAGGACCAATTAGGACCAATTATTTAAGGACGTTCATGTTCTGATTGTATATTTATAATGGAACAGCTTATAAAAAAAGGAGAGAATACAATCTACCAACATATATATTATTTGTGGATTACGAAAAAGCCTTTGATAAAGTCTTACGGGGAAAACTATGGAGCATAATGAGGAACAAAGGATACCCCATCCATCTAATAAATGTTATACAAAGTCTGTATCAAAATACATTAATTACGATTGACAATGGAACAGGCGCGACAGCTGAAGTAAACCAAGGTGTTAAACAAGGCTGCCCGATGTCTCCAGCACTTTTTAGTATATACATTGACGAGGCCATTAAGAGATGGCAGGATACTATAACGGGGGGTATAAAACTAGGAAATACAGTTTTAAACACAATTTTATTCGCCGATGATCAGGCTATCATAGAAGAAACAGAAGATGGACTACAAATGGCATCCTTCAAACTACAGAACATAATGACAGAATACAACTTGAATATATCTACTACGAAGACAAAATCAATGGCCTTTTTAGGGAAAAATCCACTTAGGTGCAAAATTATTATAAATATAAAATAATCGAACAAGTATCCAACTTCCAATATTTAGGGTCTAAAGTGACATATAACCAAAACGAAGATATAAATATGAAAGTTCAGAAATTTGGGAGAATATGCGGAACCATCAGGAGACACTTACGACAGAAAACTACAAAAGAAACGCAACTGAAACTTTATAAAGTAGTAGCCACACCAGTCCTGATGTATGGATGCGAAAATTGGACCTTAAATAGGAAAGATAAGAGGAAAATAGAGACTTCGGAAATGAAATTCCTAAGAGCAGTTGCAGGGACTACCCTCCTAGATCACAGAAAGAACACTGATATCAGAACAGAGCTGAATATATTTAACATGGACAACAGAGTGGAACAACAGAAGAGAAAATGGCATGACCACATAATTAGAATGGATGAAATGCGACTTCCCAAAATAATGCTAAATTATAAGCCCAAAGGACGTAGAGATGTTGGGCGCCCAAGAACAAGATGGACTGACGATATTCCCTGAGGACGGAACAGGTCTGAAGGCCTAAACCTGAAAGTTGATGATGATGATGATGATGATGATGATGAAGATGATGATGATGATGATGATGATGATGATGACCAATTATTTCTGGAAAATCGAAAATTACCAGAAAAATTTCGGCTACAGATTTATTATTAGTATAGATTTATTTAAGATGTGAGCTCAAAGAATTTGAGTGACCACAATACAATAAATATGTACAATATAATGTGATATTTGGAACATTAAAGAAAAAAGAAAGTTAATTGTGAAGGCAAATATGAGGGAATTAATTGAAATAGGGATGATGATGATGATGATGATGATGTAATATTTGAAGTGAAATCTAATGTCTATCCAAGCCACCGTACTAGACCAAGACAATATGTTGTCTTTGACTAATCTCCGATTGGTTCAAAGTCAGAGCCAATATTACGCTATAAAATATAGTCCCGTAAATATTTCATTATAACTGATGCTTTTACACATAACGTTATGCCAATTCAAGCCCTGTAGGTTAGTGCGGAATTTCTGATTTTCGGAGAAGAAATTGAGTAGTTTTGTAGTTAAAACAATGGGTGGAGGTTTCTTTGTTTTTGATTGTACAGAGTTTGACGTTGTAGACATTTGTGGATTTGAATTGACATTTAGTGAATTTGTCTCTGTTGTTTTTACTACATCTATACTATCAGAGTTTGACGCCATTGAGGAGGCAGTGGCTAGTACTTGAAATTTATTGTTAGTGGGTATACTTGCTTTTACCATTGATTTAGCTATTTTGTTTGCTGAATAAAAGCGTAATGGTCTTTTGGGATGTAAATACTCATCATCATCGCTGTCATTTGGTTCTTTCCTCACCTTCAATTGTTTCATTGTTGATTCTGCAGATATGTGTTGAATATTATTTATTGCATTATTCGAAGTTTGAGAGGTTTCCATATCTTCATTTATAGTTTCACTTGGATAGAGGGATTTCTGATTCTGAATTGAGATGCGTGGTAAGTCTGTGTGTAAATCAAATTGTTCATTAACTAATGTAGTGTCCATGCTTGAGGATCAAGATCACACGAAACACTCGCACAAAACACGAAAATATATATATAGTATTCACAAAGAAAATAAGTATTAGTGGTCAATAATAAAATGTAAAATAGTAACACTTCACTTTAACTCGTTAAAATCTGACAAACTATTTGTATCTTCATCAAATTACACCAACACAATCACGTATTTTGAATCGTCCGCCATTCCGCACCGGCGCGAGAAAGTCCAGGAGTCATACTGACAGTACTGACACCACGTTACCAGTTATGTTATACGCATTTATGCACGACGCCAGTTCAGGATTAAAAGTTTGTATTGATTTTGTCCCCGAAAATTGTTAAAAGTAGACAGATCTAGTGACAAAGTCGCTAAATTGACAATATTGCAGTGCCAAAGAAATTCCAAACGTTAATTGTTGATGTATGATGAACTAAGTGCGTGTTGGCGATAACAACAAGACAATAAATGAAAATATGGCTGCAGTCTCTGGCAATTTTTACGGTTATTATTAATGACAAACTGATTGACAATTCTTCTAAATATTAAATATTGTATAAACTACATTTTTATAGTCTTACTTGTGGTTTGTCATGTATCAGAATTCTAGCCAAATTATTGGGTCTCGCCTGCTATGTCAATAAAGTTACGCCGTTGATTTTCAAGTTCATTGTAAACAGCTGTTTTGTGATCCCATAAATGTTGCAGTTTTGTTGAAGATTCGGAATGACTGCTATACGTCAGAACTGTCTATATTAATTGTTGATGCATACACTCACTTTGTTGGTTTTCAAGGTTTGTTTATTAATATTATTTCTTTTGTAATAAATTAGTTATAAACATGTTTCTTTTCACTTCGTATTTAGAGGACTTAAAGTTCACTGAGTTTACGCTAATTGGCACATGCTTAATAGATAATGATGTGTTTTGTTACGTATTATGTTGAAGGTGTGTTTTTTCATTTTTTCATAGATCTTTATACTTGACCTTGGCCTATTTAAAATTATAAATTATAATCATATGAAATTAAAATGTATATATCTAGACCTTTCACGTCAGAGGTGGGACAACATAAAGCGGCAAAACATTGTCAATGTACTACCCACATAATGGTTAATTGATTGGAATAGGGTACTGCGAGAGTACGTCGTTATCTTATTTATTTTTGGTATAAGTAACATTTCTTTAAGTATTTATTTATTTTCCCTTGTACCATCAATAAAAACACGTATACTTTTAATTTTTTAAGTTATAAGTGGCTGTATGCAAGTACTTACGCGGTATTCTGAAACTCAAATAAAATACCATTTCGGATTACGTAATAAATTACGTACATCAGTACACTGAATCTTTATCATTTGCACTTAGTTTTGTCTCAATTAATGTCGAAAATGTACATGTGACAACGAATCAAAGCACTAAAACGTCAAACGTCATGCCTTTATTTCGCCTCCGCCCGCCTCCACTCAGCGTTGCCAAACCTACACATGCTCCGGCTTGTAACTGAAGAAGGCTCTGACAAATACACAAACATTCTCTGTAAATTAATATTTATAAATATTAACGCCGCCTTAAATAGACGGAGTCATTTGTTTTAATTTCATTACAGCCATCGTCGTTGTTCCTGCAATAACTCCTATGTGACATATTTATCGATTTTCAGATTTTCGCTCTATTAAATAACTTAAATAGTGATACAGAAAATAATAAAATCTTCTATGTAAATATATTTCTTACTTTCGAAAATGTAAGAATTCACTATCACCTATGAACCACTGCCATAGAATGAATAAATGTGTTTTTTCTTCCTACTGAAAAATTTTATATTTTGCACATAGGAGGTATTGCAGGAACAACGACGCTATAATCTGAGGCGGCGGTGAAAATGCATTGTATTGTTATTTTAAAAGTCTTGTATATTCTTAAACATCAGCTCTATCAAAATTTTGCTTAGAATAAAACTTATCGGAAATCATTTTAAAGAAACTTTTGTTATGTAATATTTTTCACAAAATCAATTATAAGCGAGATATTTCGATATTTAATTCGCGCCCCCTTATAACACCCTTTTAAATAAAGTATTTTGAATGCCATATAGACTAAAATCTAAGTTACAACGAACTTAATATATATTCCAATTTTCATCGAAATCCGTTTAGTCATTATCGCGTGAAAAGGTAACAAACATCCACACGGACGGACGGACAAACAAAAATTTCAAACAAGCAATTTTCGATCTCAGGATGAATAATTACACATGTTAACCCAATTATTTTTCGAAAAGCGAAAATTACCAGAAAAATTTCGGTTACACATTTATTAGTAGTATAGATTATATTATATATTATACTATTTAAAAAGTGTGTTCATAACGGATGTACTCCAATAAGTAAGTTTTTAATTTGTTGTGGGGGCTCTTGAATGTCAGGAACAAATTTTACACCAGCGCAAAATAATCTGCTTGGCTCATTACCCAATTTTTTTTTTTTTTTTGCATTGCAGTTATTGCATAGCCTAGCTGGTTCATTACCCAATTTTTTTTTTTTTGCATTGCAGTTATTGCATAGCCTAGTTTATTCATTTTATGTATTTTAACACGATTCAATTGAGCATAGTTAAAATTTGGATTATAAAATAATGGAATGCTAAGCTAACGTAATAGTACGCATACTAAATCAATACACTCTCGTTGTTTGTTAATTCTCTGATATGAAAATGAATGTGTACATAAACATTATTTCAAGAAATACAGGAAGCGAATAACAGAATACCCTCTCAAGTTTTCTGTGCATAAGAAGCTATTTTAATTTTATCTGTCCTCGATTCACTCAGAAATTACTGTAATAACATTATAGTATTATGTCCATCTAGAGAAACTACACTTTCCAATGGTGAAATAATAATTATAGACATTGGTTAGTTAGCTTCCGAGATTACTTCATACAAACACAGAAACGTTCTCTGTAGGTTATATTTAATAGCTTCCGTTTGTAGTTGTCAAATGCCCCTTATAGACGAAGTCATTTCTTTTTATTTCATTACAGGCCATTAGATGGCATTGTTATTTTAATTTTAAAACTCATTTATCTCATTAAATATTAGCTCTATAAAAATTTTGCTTAGAATGGAAATTTCCGGAAATCATTTTTAAAGAAACTTTCGTTTTGTAATATTTTTCATGAAAATCAATAATAAGGGAGATATTTCGATTTATTTAATTCAAGCCCCCTAATAACCTCCCGTTTAAATAAAGTATTTTGAATGCCATATAGCCTAAAATCTAAACTACAACGAACTTAATTTACGTGGTACAGTCATTAAGTTCTAATACTGAGCGCATAGTGGCGCACTATAGCGCATAGGTGGCGCCAAGGTATGGTACCTTGTCAGTTAGTCTCTCGACCCAACAAGAGACAGTTGAGTGCATGCACTGTAAGCAGAACTATGGTCTTTGTTGTGACGGCGATTTGAATGCGCACGTCGGAACCCGAGCAACGGGGAAACATCAAGTTCTGCCAGAAATTAGGCAAAACTGCTGCCAAAACGTTTCAAATGATGCAGCAAGTTTACGGTGAGGACGCAGTGAGTCGCAGTGTTGTGTTTAGGTGGCACCGACGTTTTTTGCAAGGAAGAGACAGTTTGGAAGATGATGTGCGTACTGGTCGGCCACAAATAATTCGAACCGAACGCAAGATCCAAGAAGTTGCAACGTTGGTGCGTGCTAACCGCTCCCAATCGGTAGACGATATCGCAGCAACAGTAGGGGTCAGCCATGGTACTTGGTACAAAATTCTGTCTGATGAACATGTCTCGTGTTACCCAGCACAGTGTGCCACGAATCCTGTCGCAAGACCAACGTGATGATCGCATGACGATTTGTGGTGACCTCATCAGTAGTGTTGACGATGATCCGACGTTTCTCAACCGGATAATAACTGGAGACGAAACTTGGTATTTCCTTTATGATCCGCAACTGAAACGACAATCCGCCACCTGGAAAACGCCGTTATCACCACGACAGAAAAAACCGCGACAAGACAGGTCAAAGGACAAGGTGATGCTTGAACTGTTTTTTGATTCAAATGGAATTGTTCACATGGAATTCATTCCAGAAGGTGCAACTGTGAACAAAACCCGCTACAAAGAGATCCTTGGCCGTTTACGAGATTCAATTCGCCGTAAGCGACCTGAGCTATGGCGTACAAAGAATTGGCTGTTGCTACATGACAACGCCCCTGCACATCGCTCTGTCCTTGTCCAAGAGGAACTTGCAAGACAACAGGTGACAGTTCTTCCACACCCTCCCTACTCACCTGATCTCGCCCCATGCGATTTTTTTCTCTTTCCTCGCATGAAAGCAACCCTACGTGAGCGTTGATTTCATTCTTCCGAAGAGGTCATGACTGCCACAAGAGAAGCCATACGGGACCTTCCTGCCAACATCTTTCAACGGTGCTTCCAGCAGCTATACCAACGTTGGCAAACGTGCATAACGGCCAACGGAGACTATTTTGAGGGAGGATGTGGTTCTGTTTAAATGTATGCCGTGTTATGCGGCATCTTGTGATACATCCAGATTCTTGTGGGAGCCTACCCTCCAGGCGTGAAGTCTTAGAACTTAATGACTGTACCACGTATATTCCAATTTTCATATAAATCGGTTAAGCAATTATCGCGTGAAAAGGTAACAGACAGAGACAGACACACATACAAACAAAAATTTCAAAAAAGCGATTTTCGGTTTCAGGGTGAATAATTACACAAGTTAGAACCAATTATTTTTGAAAAAGCGAAAATTACCAGAAAAATTAATGCTACAGATTTATAGTATAGATTGAAGAATGTCTGATGTGTCCAAGTCAAAGAAGACCTTCAGCTGTCTAATTCTAACTCGAGCTCAAATTGAGGAACAAGAAGCAGCTATCAACACAACACTAATTTATTATGTAAAATAATTAAAGTACTTTATACAGATGACTGCAATTTAGTTCAGCATTCAATATTACATAAGTTGACAACGAACATCTATTTTGCTAGCTACTAGTTAATTTAATGCGCTTGTTACTCCGCTTCTCGTTACGATTCAAACCTTCCTGCTTCTCACGACTTTGCCTCCTCTCACAACTGTTCCGCCGCCTCTTTCTCATAATTGTTTCGCTGCGTCCTCACAATTGTTCCGCTGCCTCCTTGTCACACTCGTTCCGCTGCTCCACGTCACAATTGTTCCGCTGCCCCCTTGTCACAATTTTTCCGCTGCCCCCTTATCACAATTGTTCCGCTGCCTCCTCACAACTTTCCTTTTCTTCACTATTAATCTGTTTGCTTTTCTTCACTATTAATCTGTTTGCTTTTCTCCACTATTAATCTGTCTGCTTTTCTTCACTATTAATCTGTCTGCTTTTCTTCACTATTAATCTGTCTGCTTTTCTTCACTATTAATCTGTCTGCTTTTCTTCACTATTAATCTGTCTGCTTTTCTTCACTATTAATCTGTCTGCTTTTCTTCACTGTTAATCTGTCTTCTTTTCCTTACTATTAATCTGTCTGCGTTTCTTCACTATTAATCTGTCTGCTTTTCTTCACTATTAATCTGTCTGCTTTTCTTCACTATTAATCTGTCTGCTTTTCTTCACTATTAATCTGTCTGCGTTTCTTCACTATTAATCTGTCTGCTTTTCTTCACTATTAATCTGTCTGCTTCTCTTCACTATTAATCTGTCTGCTTTTCTTCACTATTAATCTGTCTGCTTTTCTTCACTATAAATCTGTCTGCTTTTCTTCACTATTAATCTGTCTGCTTTTCTTCACTGTTAATCTGTCTGCTTTTCTTCACTGTTAATCTGACTGCTTTTCTTCACTGTTAATCTGTCTGCTTTTCTTCACTGTTAATCTGTCTGCTTTTCTTCACTGTTAATCTCTCTGCTTTTCTTCACTGTTAATCTGTCTGCTTTTGTTCACTGTTAATCTGTCTGCTTTTCTTCACTGTTAATCTGTTTGCTTTTCTTCACTGTTAATCTGTCTGCTTTTGTTCAATGTTAATTTGTCTGCTTTTCTTCACTGTTAATCTGTCTGCTTTTCTTCACTGTTAATCTGTCTGCTTTTCTTCACTGTTAATCTGTCTGCTTTTCTTCACAGTTAATCTGTCTGCTTTTCTTCACTGTTAATCTGTCTGCTTTTCTTCACTGATAATCTGTCTGATTTTCATCACTGTTAATCTGTCTGCTTTTCTTCACTGTTAATCTGTCTGCTTTTCTTCACTGTTAATCTGTCTGCTTTTCTTCACTGTTAATCTGTCTGCTTTTCTTCACTGTTAATCTGTCTGCTTTTCTTCACTGTTAATCAGTCTGCTTTTCTTCACTGTTAATCTGTCTGCTTTTCTCCACTGTTAATCTGTCTGCTTTTCTTCACTGTTAATATGTCTGCTTTTCTTCACTATTAATCAGTCTGTTTTTCTTCACTATTAATCTGTCTGCTTTTCTTCACTATTGATCTGTCTGCTTTTCTTCACTATTAATCAGTCTGCTTTTCTTCACTATTGATCTGTCTGCTTTTCTTCACTATTAATCTGTCTGCTTTTCTTCACTATTAATCTGTCTGCTTTTCTTCACTATTAATCTGTCTGCTTTTCTTCACTATTAATCTGTCTGCTTTTCTTCACTATTAATCTGTCTGCTTTTATTCACTATTAATCTGTCTGTTTTTCTTCACTATTAATCTGTCTGCTTTTCTTCACTATTAATCTGTCTGCTTTTCTTCACTATTAAACTGTCTGCTTTTCTTCACTATTAATCTGTCTGCTTTTCTTCACTATTAACCTGTCTGCTTTTCTTCACTATTAAGCTGTCTGCTTTTCTTCACTATTAACCTGTCTGCTTTTCTTCACTATTAACCTGTCTGCTTTTCTTCACTATTAATCTGTCTGCTTTTCTTCACTATTAATCTGTCTGCTTTTCTTCACTATTAATCTGTCTGCTTTCCTTCACTATTAATCTGTCTGCTTTTCTTCACTATTAACCTGTCTGCTTTTCTTCACTGTTAATCTGTCTGCTTTTCTTCACTGTTAATCTGTCTGCTTTTCTTCACTGTTAATCTGCCTGCTTTTCTTCACTGTTAATGTCTACTTTTCTTCACTGTTAATCTGTCTGCTTTTCTTCACTGTTAATCTGTTTGCTTTTCTTCACTGTTAATCTGTGTGCTTTTCTTCACTGTTAATCTGTCTGCTTTTCTTCACTGTTAATCTGTCTGCTTTTCTTCACTGTTAATCTGTCTGCTTTTCTTCACTGTTAATCTGTCTGCTTTTCTTCACTGTTAATCTGTCTGCTTTTGTTCACTGTTAATCTGTCTGCTTTTCGTCACTGTTAATCTATTTGCTTTTCTTCAGTGTTAATCTGTCTGCTTTTCTTCACTGTTAATCTGTCTGCTTTTCGTCACTGTTAATCTGTGTGCTTTTCTTCACTGTTAATCTGTCTGCTTTTCTTCACTGTTAATCTGTCTGCTTTTCTTCACTATTAATCTGTCTGCTTTTCTTCACTATTAATCTGTCTGCTTTTCTTCACTATTAATCTGTCTGCTTTTCTTCACTGTTAATCTGTCTGCTTTTCTTCACTGTTAATCTGTCTGCTTTTCCTCACTGTTAATCAGTCTGCTTTTCTTCACTGTTAATCTGTCTGCTTTTCTTCACTGTTAATCTGTCTGCTTTTCTTCACTGTTAATCTGCTTTTCTTCAATATTAATATGTCTGCTTTTCTTCACTATTAATCTGTCTGCTTTTCTTCACTATTAATCTGTCTGCTTTTCTTCACTATTAATCTGTCTGATTTTCATCACTATTAATCTGTCTGCTTTCCTTCACTATTAATCTGTCTGCTTTTCTTCACTATTAATCTGTCTGCTTTTCTTCACTATTAATCTGTCTGCTTTTCTTCACTATTAATCTGTCTGTTTTTCTTCACTATTAATCTGTCTGCTTTTCTTCACTATTAATCTGTCTGCTTTTCTTCACTATTAACCTGACTGCTTTTCGTCACTATTAACCTGTCTGCTTTTCTTCACTATTAACCTGTCTGCTTTTCTTCACTGTTAATCTGTCTGCTTTTCTTCACTGTTAATCTGTCTGCTTTTCTTCACTGTTAATCTGTCTGCTTTTCTTCACTGTTAATCTGTCTGCTTTTCTTCACTGTTAATCTGCCTGCTTTTCTTCACTGTGAATCTGTCTACTTTTCTTCACTGTTAAGCTGTCTGCTTTTCTTCACTGTTAATCTGTCTGCTTTCTTCACTGTTAATCTGTCTGCTTTTCTTCACTGTTAATCTGTCTGCTTTTCTTCACTGTTAATCTGACTGCTTTTCTTCACTGTTAATCTGTCTGCTTTTCTTCACTATTAACCTGTCTGCTTTTCTTCACTATTAACCTGTCTGCTTTTCTTCACTGTTAACCTGTCTGCTTTTCTTCACTATTAACCTGTCTGCTTTTCTTCACTATTAATCTGTCTGCTTTTCTTCACTATTAATCTGTCTGCTTTTCTTCACTATTAATCTGTCTGATTTTCATCACTATTAATCTGTCTGCTTTCCTTCACTATTAATCTGTCTGCTTTTCTTCACTATTAATCTGTCTGCTTTTCTTCACTATTAATCTGTCTGCTTTTCTTCACTATTAATCTGTCTGTTTTTCTTCACTATTAATCTGTCTGCTTTTCTTCACTATTAATCTGTCTGCTTTTCTTCACTATTAACCTGACTGCTTTTCGTCACTATTAACCTGTCTGCTTTTCTTCACTAATAACCTGTCTGCTTTTCTTCACTGTTAATCTGTCTGCTTTTCTTCACTGTTAATCTGTCTGTTTTTCTTCACTGTTAATCTGTCTGCTTTTCTTCACTGTTAATCTGTCTGCTTTTCTTCACTGTTAATCTGTCTGCTTTTCTTCCCTGTTAATCTCTCTGCTTTTCTTCACTGTTAATCTGTCTGCTTTTCTTCGCTGTTAATCTGTCTGCTTTTCTTCACTGTTAATCTGTCTGCTTTTCTTCACTGTTAATCTGTCTGCTTTTCTTCACTGTTAATCTGTCTGCTTTTCTTCACTGTTAATCTGTCTGCGTTTCTTCACTGTTTATCTGTCTGCTTTTCTTCACTGTTAATCTGTCTGCTTTTCTTCACTGTTAATCTGTCTGCTTTTCTTCATTGTTAATCTGTGTGCTTTTCTTCACTGTTAATTTGTCTGCTTTTCTTCACTGTTAATCTGTCTGCTTTTCTTCACTGTTAATCTGTCTGCTTTTCTTCACTGTTAATCTGTCTGCTTTTCTTCAATGTTAATCTGTCTGCTTTTCTTCACTGTTAATCTGTCTGCTTTTCTTCACTGTTAATCTGTCTGCTTTTCTTCACTTTTAATCTGTCTGCTTTTCTTCACTGTTAATCTGTCTGCTTTTCTTCACTGTTAATCTGTCTGCTTTTCTTCGCTATTAATCTGTCTGCTGTTCCTCGCTGTTAATCTGTCTGCTGTTCCTCGCTGTTAATCTGTCTGCTTTTCTTCACTGTTAATCTGTCTGCTTTTCTTCGCTGTTAATCTGTCTGCTTTTCTTCGCTGTTAATCTGTCTGCTTTTCTTCACTGTTTATCTGTCTGCTTTTCTTCACTATTAATCTGTCTGCGTTTCTTCACTATTAATCTGTCTGCTTTTCTTCACTCTTAATCTGTCTGCTTTTGTTCACTGTTAATCTGTCTGCTTTTCTTCACTGTTAATCTCTCTGCTTTTCTTCACTGTTAATCTGTCTGCTTTTCTTCACTGTTAATCTGTCTGCTTTTCTTCACTGTTAATCTGACTGCTTTTCTTCACTGTTAATCTGTCTGCTTTTCTCCACTGTTAATCTGTCTGCTTTTCTTCACTGTTAATCTGTCTGGTTTTCTTCACTGTTAATCTGTCTGCTTTTCTTCACTGTTAATCTGTCTGCTTTTCTTCACAGTTAATCTGTCTGCTTTTCTTCACTGTTAATCTGTCTGCTTTTCTTCACTGTTAATCTGTCTGCTTTTCTTCACTGTTAATCTGACTGCTTTTCTTCACTGTTAATCTGTCTGCTTTTCTCCACTGTTAATCTGTCTGCTTTTCTTCACAGTTAATCTGTCTGCTTTTCTTCACTGTTAATCTGTCTGCTTTTCTTCACTGTTAATCTGTCTGCTTTTCTTCACTGTTAATCTGTCTGCTTTTCTTCACTGTTAATCTGTCTGCTTTTCTTCACTGTTAATCTGTCTGCTTTTCTTCACTGTTAATCTTTCTGCTTTTCTTCCCTGTTAATCTCTCTGCTTTTCTTCACTGTTAATCTGTCTGCTTTTCTTCGCTGTTAATCTGTCTGCTTTCTTCGCTGTTAATCTGTCTGCTTTTCTTCCCTGTTAATCTGTCTGCTTTTCTTCACTGTTAATCTGTCTGCTTTTCTTCACTGTTAATCTGTCTGCTTTTCTTCACTGTTAATCTGTCTGCTTTTCTTCACTGTTAATCTGTCTGCTTTTCTTCACTGTTAATCTGTCTGCTTTTCTTCACTGTTAATCTGTCTGCTTTTCTTCACTGTTAATCTGTCTGCTTTTCTTCACTGTTAATCTGTCTGCTTTTCTTCACTGTTAATCTGTCTGCTTTTCTTCACTGTTAATCTGTCTGCTTTTCTTCACTGTTAATCTGTCTGCTTTTCTTCACTGTTAATCTGTCTGCTTTTCTTCACTGTTAATCTGTCTGCTTTTCTTCAATGTTAATCTGTCTGCTTTTCTTCACTGTTAATCTGTCTGCTTTCCTTCACTGTTAATCTGTCTGCTTTTCTTCACTGTTAATCTGTCTGCTTTTCCTCACTGTTAATCTGTCTGCTTTTCTTCAATGTTAATCTGTCTGCTTTTCTTCACTGTTAATCTGTCTGCTTTCCTTCACTGTTAATCTGTCTGCTTTTCTACACTGTTAATCTGTCTGCTTTTCTTCACTGTTAATCTGTCTGCTTTTCTTCACTGTTAATCCGTCTGCTTTTCTTCGCTATTAATTCGTCTGCTTTTCTTCGCTATTATCAATCCGCTGAAGCTTCTCAAAAGTGGCTTGCCTCTGTTTATCGTGTGTTGCGCCGCTGGCTGAAATTGAATTCAAACATTCGTCATCACTAACTCGAATTGAAAACTTTGTATTTGCAGAGTTGATTTGAAACATCTCAGTCCCAGCTGACTCGAAATCCAAGATTTATATTTTTGTTTGTTTTCACAGCTCTGTCTTTGCAGTTGCAAAAGTCAGAACAGAGAAATTAGACTTATCAGAAATACTGAAATTAGCCAGTAAAAACCAAAAATATCTCAATCTTGTATAGTTTAAACTGAAAATATAACTTTAATTGGATTGGAAATTTTGCTCTCTTGATTAATATAGGTATTTCGATCTTTAATCTAGTTCAGATTTTCTCGATTGTCAACAAACTAGTTCAAAATAATTCTCGAATCATGTTAGGACAATTTATTATTTAACCAATCTTTCATTCTGTAAAACACATTTAAAAGAGTGGAGTTTGTTCTATTAGGGAAGTAATGGTCATATATTGACATAGAAGATACACTTGTATAAATTTGAAATCGAGTCCCGGTGTGTAAAGTTGTGACTAACGATAATACAAAAATTTCGTAACTCTATAAAATATAGACGGAAGTCTTTTGTACTTTCATCGATATCTTATCATCAGTGCGGCATTTTTTCATTTGGAGTCGTTTGTCGACTTGGTGCTGGACGACCATCACGACTCAAATACCATTTATGCCCACATGAGATATCGCAGTACAACCAGTGGCGAATTTCTAAGACAAAAATTGCCCTGTCCGGGATTTCAGTAGTACGGGTGGTAGTTATTAACGTAGTTTTCGTCGTCGCCGTCGCTACCACCACCACCACCACCACCAATTTTTTTTAACTTTTTTTTTAGTGCTGCTTTACTTTATATTTGTGTATTTATAGACAACTTTGAATTTATTATTCTGGTATCTATTCTTGTTTTTTGGGATATTCACGGAAATATTTATTACTAGCCGTACCCTTGCGCTCCTCTGCACCCGTTATAAATAAATATAAAGTACGTAATTACATAATTAAAATAAGACATTTGATCAAGGGAACATTCGTGTTTGATAGAAGGATAAATCGTTTAATATGTTACTTAATTTAAATTGCATCCAAATAATTAAAATGCGATAATTTTGGTCCAGACACACTCATTTGGTGCAATGACAATTCCTTTAACCTGTTTCTTAATTTTTATTACATGCAACCATAGTTTAATGAAGATTGACATCATTTACATTTAATGTGTATATTTTATTTTACTTGTTATAGGTTTCCATTGAATAATGGAAATAACTTAATTTTAACCCTTGTTTTCTACGTATTCAGTAAATGTCGCTTGGCCCACTATGGTTGTGAACCCTTCAAATAACTTAAATTAAATTATATTATATTATATTATATTATATTATATTATATTATATTATATTATATTATATTATATTATATTATATTATATTATATTATATATTATATTATATTATATATTATATTATATATATTATATTATATATTATATTATATTATATTACATATTATATTATATTATATTATATTATATTATATTATATTATATTATATTATATTATATTATATTATATTATATTATATTATATTATATTATATTATATATTATATTATGTTATATCAGAAGTTACTGTAATAACATTATAGCATTATGTCCATCTAGAGAAACTACACTTTCCAATGGTGAAATAATAATTAATTATACAAATCGGTTAATTCAGCTTCCGATATTACTTCATACAAACATTATCTGTAGGCTATCTTTCTTAGCTTTCGATTGTTGCTGTCCAAGGCTCTTTATAAACGAAGTCATTTGTTTTTTTAATTTATTACGCGGCATTTGATGGCAGTTATTTTAATTTTAAAACTCATTTATCTCATTAAATATCAGTCCTATCAAAATTTTTCAAGGAATAAAACTTATCGCAAATTATTTTTAAAGAAACTTTTGTTATTGTAACATTTTTCACAAAAATCAATAATAAGTGAGATATTTCGATTTATTTAATTCAGGCCCCCTTATAACCCCCCTTTTAAATAATGTATTTTGAATGCCATATAGCCTAAAATCTAAGTTACAATGGACTTAATTTTTATTCCAATTTTCATCGAAATCCGTTCAGCCATTATCGCGTGAAAAGGTAACAGACAGACAGACAGACAGACAGACAGACAGACAGACATACAAACAAAAATTTCAAAAAAGCGATTTTCGGTTTCAGGGTGGTTAATTATAACTCAACGAGAAAGGAAGGTAGAAGTAGAAGGGTTTTTAATATTTTGAAACGTGTGCTTTTTTACATTAAATTTTATATAGGTTACTATGTGGATAAACTTCTACAACGTATTTATTTTAAGAGCTAGAACTTTCCATAATGTTCGATGTTCTGTGACTTATTTCGAGCTTCTCCTTTCCCACCAGCCAATTACATTCAGTGACGCTGTCTGTACTTGTCTAACCATCAACGCTTTTCCTTAAGGATTCATTTCTACAACTTTCATTTGCCTCTGTGACACTGATTATGAAGTTTCCCTAACCCAAACCACATTTCTGGGTGTGCCGCTGAAAACAAATGGAGAATGGTAGACCTAAATAAGAACTTTGCATTTGGAATATAAACAATTTATGTATATTGATTATAGACTTACGAAAAATGTAAAAATATAAAACAATCATCCTATTTTAAAAAAAACATAGGGTGGTTCAAAGTCCTGCTCCATTTTGTTAAAAACGTACACCAAAATTAATGAACTTTAGATATGTTACTGACGACACTACAAGGTAACATAGGCTATACAGTAAATTGAAATTTGCCTCTCTTCCATTACAAGACAAAATTCTTAATGTTGACATTGTGGAAAACACGTAGGCCAAATAGAAATGATCGGGACGAAATTCAAATACAAACTGCTGAGCCATTTATACCGAACCCACACTTTCTGAAGTCGAAATTGCGAAAGAAAATCTTAAAAATTACAAGTCTCCAGGTATCGATCAAATTCCAGCAGAATTAATACAACAGGGTGAAAGCGCATTATCTAACGAATTTATAAGCTTGTACTTGCTACTTGGGAAAAGAAAATTGTACCAGAACAATGGGAGCAGTCCATAATTATACCTATTTTTAAGAAGGGGAACAAGATTAACTGTAGTAACTTTCGAGGGATATCACTTTTGTTGACACCCTACAAAATTTTGTCCTGTATTCTTTTGAGAAGATTAAATCCATATGTAGATGAAATTATTGGGGATCATCAGTGCGGTTTTAGGCGTACCTAATAGATCGACTGTTGAAAAGATTTTTCGTATTCGACAGATATTGGAAAAAAATAGGAGCATAACAGTATAGTACATTAATTATTCATAGATTTCAAAAAGCCATATGACTCGGTTAAGAGAGAAATTTATATAACATTCTTATCGAATTCGGTATTCCCAAGAAACTAGTTCGATTAATTAAAATGTATCTCAGTCAAACTTACAGCAGAGTACGTATAGGCCAGCTTCTGTCTGATTCTTTTCCAATTCACTGCGGGCTAAAATAAGGAGATGCACTGTCACTTTTTTTTTTTAACTTTGCTCTAGAATATGTCATTAGGTAAGTTCAGGATAACAGACAGGGATTGGAATTGAACGGGTTACATCAGCTTCTTGCATATGCGAATGACGTGAATATGTTAGGAGAAAATCCAAGAACGATTAGGGAAAGCACGGAAATATTTTACTTCAAGCAAGTAAAGCGATACGTTTGGAAGTAAATCCCGAAAAGACTAAGTATATGATTATGTCTCGTGACCAGAACATTGTAAGAAATGAAAATATAAAAATTGGATATTTATCCTTCGAAGGTGTAGAAAATTTCAAATATCTTGGAGCAACAGTAACAAATATAAATGACACTCGGGAGGAAATTAAACTCAGAATAAATATGGGAAATGCCTGTTATTATTCGTTTGAGAAGCTTTTGTCATTAGTCTGCTATCAAAAAATCTTAAAATTATAATTTATAAAATAATTATATTACCGGTTGTTCTGTGTGGTTCTGAAACTTGGACTCACACTTTGAGAGAGGAACAGAGATTAAGGGTGTTTGAGAATAAGGTTCTTAGGAAAATATTTGGGCTAAAAGGGATGAAGTTACCGGAGAATACATGAACTTACACAACGCAGAACTACACGCATTGAATTCTTCACCTGACATACAGTAATTAGGAATATTAAATCCAGACGTTTGAGATGGGCAGGCATGTAGTACGTATGGGCGAATCCAGAAATGCATTTAGAGTGTTAATTGGGAGGCCGGAAGGAAAAATACCTTTGGGGAGGCCGAGACGTAGATGGGAGGTTAATATTAAAATTGATTTGAGGGAGGTGGGATATGATGACAGAGACTGGATTAATCTTGCACAGGATAGGGACCGATGGCGGGCTTATGTGAGGGCGGCAATGAACCTCCGAGTTCCTTAAAAGCTATTTGTAAGTAAGGAAAACACATTTACAAGCAATGACTGTCGATGTACTATAATATAAATTTGAAATAATTTCAGTTAGTTACTGAAAATTAAATATTAGAATACAATACATACAACCATGAGCAATTCAATAACATTGTTTATAATGAAATAAAATAAAAATTAAGTTATAAAAATATGAAAAAAATCGCCATTTCCATTTTAAACAGGTTTTTACAACATAGCCTATTTTATTTTAAAAAGCTCAAACTATGGATAATGTTCGAAGTTCTGTAAATTTTATTTGGAGCGTGTCTACTCGTCCTAACTATTGCCAACAGCCAATCACAATCAGTGACGCTGTCTGTTCTTTTCGATACATCCACATCCAGTTATACCGCTTTAATATTGCTCTGTGACAATGATTATAAATGCCTTCCCAAACCCCATATTTCTGGATGTGCCACCGGAAATAAGTAAATAAATATTGGTAAATGTGAACTTACCGTATTCGTCTGAGTTGGGTTTTTTTTTCAGTCGTATCTGGTTATTCGTCTAAGTTCGGTTTTTTTTCAGTCGTATCTGGTTCTGTGAAGAAAATAAATGACAATCTGTATTAAATTCAAGTCATTAAATCATTCGGTTAAAGTCAGGTAAGTAACATTAATTAGGTGGATGCAACTTACCAAATTCGTCTAAGTTGGGTGGTTTTTTTTTTTTTTAGACATATCTGGGTCTGTGAAGGAAATAAATGACAATCTGTATTAAATTCAAGTCATTAAATCACTCGGTTAAAGTCAGGTAAGTAACATTAATTAGGTGGATGCAACTTACGAAATTCGTCTAATTCGGGTTTTTGTCGTAGCCGGTTCTGTGAAGGAAAGAAATGACAATCTGTATTAAATTCAAGTCATTAAATCATTCGTTTAAAGTGAGGTAAGTAACACTAATTAGGTAGATGCAGCCATTCAATATAATCTACTTATTAAAATATTTATTGAAAAAAAAACAACCATAGTCCAAAAACATAAATGTTCAAGAGAAACAAAAAACTGTCTGGCATAGGTGTTGTTGACACTTCAAGTACGAAATTCATCGTAACTTAAATTGCCTCATGTTAATACATGTATAAATGTAAGTAGCTATGGGCAAAGGTTATTACAAGAAAAAATAATCTGTTGTGGCTGAAGTATGCCTCTCCTTTTATCTTTTTCTATTATATCCTGTTTCTTTTCCTTTAGTTGCTTACGTGTCTTCCATGTGGTTACTTCTGCACCTAAAGATGACTCCATAATAATACAACAATTCACATGCTAAAGTATTTTTCTCTGGATGGATTCTGTCGCGTTCATAAAAAGCAATACTGCCAGTCTACTACAGTTTAAAAGTGGATGGATAAATGTTTCAAGATGATATGATAGGATATTTGTAAATGCTACCATCATCCTGGAATGGTTGTTTTCACACTGAAAATTTCCACTCCTACAACATAGGACTGTGATGTTTTTTTCCTCTAACAACTAACTCAGTAGATGGCCGTGATAATACGCGCTCTACATGCTTCATATTTCAAATTTTCATTCTTTTGGACAAGGGTTCTTTTTTAAAGCACCCTCCAATTGAAAAATCTGTTCACCTTTTACTTCAACTGAAATATCTCGAGATCTAATACGTACGTGGGTTTAAAACACTCAGGACGTTACGCATTATCGATTGAGTCCAAATTTACCAAATCAAATAAATTCGGGCTCAATCCATAATGCATATTGGTCCCTTCTATTCAGTAAATATCATAACAGTTCAAAGTGAGGTCTACGCAATGAACAAACAAGGATGTGGTTTTCAGTAATTAAAAGAAACGTTTACCAGTTTGAGTGAAGGGAATCCCTAGGATGCATAACATGGGTCCATTTAATAATTATTATCATCTAAATAACTAATTCACGTTGTGACTCTGCCCACTAGGTATGCTACTCTTGTTACTTCCTTTATACACCTATAGCACATTTCGTATTTTATTCTTTTATTTTATATATGTTTTTATTCGTGTTCATATATACTACACTTTTACATAACATGTGTCCAATAGACCCGTTGCATTCAGTTATTTTATTACCGTAAGAATTATTGTCGTCTGCCTTCTAAATAGAATCCTATGAACTACAAGAACATATTTTCATGAATTGGCAAGAATGCAGCAGCTGGAAATTGAAATTTCGGACGACGATGAGGAATATACAGTGAGTAACTAAAATATTCGGACATCCGTCAACTAACAATTCAATGACATATATTTACATATAAATATATAAAAATAAGCTTTAATTATTTTTTCCCTAAAAGTATCCCATTTCATATAAACATTTTCAACACAACAATTCCAATTAACTTAATTTTCTTCTAATTATTAAAACATAAAGGAAAACATTTGATTTCTAATACTAACAAAAATATTCGGACACTTTTTGAAAACAAAGAATACTATTCCAGCTCGTTATTATTAATACATTGTAGAACCACCCTTCTGTTTAATAACCTCTTTCAGTCGGCGTGGCACGCTATGTACTAATTTTTTTGTTATTTCTATAGGAATTTTCACCCATTCTTCTTGAAGTCTTGCTTTTAGCTCTTCTTTAGAAGAAATAGGCCTTGATCCAACCCTCCTGTCAAGTTCTTTCCATAAATGTTCAATAGGATTCAAATCCGGCGATTGTGGAGGAGGATGAAGCACTTTAGGGCATTTGTAGAGCAGAAATTCTTGTACAATATAGGAGTTATGCTTGGGATCGTTGTTCTGGTAAAACATAAATTCCTTTTCAATTCCAAACTTTTCTGCACTTTTCACTAAATTGTGTTGCAGGAGGTGTAGATAGTCTTCCTTCTTCATGAGATCCTCGATGAACACCAATTCACCAACTCCAGAAGCTGACATGCACCCCCATATCAACACATTTTCTCCACCTTGATTAACAGTAGCTCGCAAATTCTTGATTTTCATTTCCTCTTTAAGCTTTCTCCAGACCATTTGTCTACCATCGCTGCCAAAAACATTGAATTTGCTCTCATCAGAAAAAAGAGCCTTTTCCCACCTATCTTCACCTTTATTTTCATATTCCTTAGGAAACTGAAGTCGTTTACTTCTGTTCCTTTCACAAACATAAGGCTTTTTTCGTGCTATTCTTCCGTTGTAGCCCCGTTTATGTATTGCCCTCTTAATTGTTTGGACATTCACTTTTTTACCCGTAGCCGATTCATTTTCAGAAGCTAACTTCGGGGCACTTATACGAGGGTTCTTTTTAATCTGTCTGATAATAAGAGATTCTTCTCTGTCTGTGAGGACTTTTCGGAGACCTTTTGCTTTCTCAGCTCTATTCTGTCCTCATTTTTATATCTGAGAATTATATCAGACACTGCACTTCTCTTCATCTGAATCAAATCTGCAATGTTTCGAATGGTTTTCCCTTTTTCGTGATGGAATATCACTAACTGCCTCTGATTAAATGTTGTTTGCTTACCTTTACGCCCCATTTTGTGTTCCGTCTTGCTGAAACGATAGCACAATTAAGACTAAGTACTCTCGCACATTATTGAAACTCGGTACTTCCACCTACTTTGTAATGTAAGTGATCAACAGGGGTGTACAGAATAGGACTAACACGACTGTCCGAATATTTTTGTTACGCAGTAAATTGTATATTTTTTTATTTTTATATAAATATGTTAACATACCGTTTCATTAGCAAGCTCTTTTTATGTTCATATGATGCAAATTGGTTTATTTGACCTAACCGCAAGCGTAATTTCTGCGTTTTTGCAAACATGTTTAGTAACATGCACATAAACATTTGGAATATTAAGTGTCCGAATAATTCTGTTATTCACTGTATATCTCTTGCAATTGATGACAATGCTCCGCATGAAGATGAAGTTTCTTCTGCAGAACTGGATAGTGATGGTGTGAGAATGAAGATGAAAGTTGAATGTCTATTTCACACCAGGTCGACAATCAAAACACATTAGTAGGATGACATGGAGGACAGAAACTCCTGCTCAGAGTAAACCTCCTGTCCACAACAGTGTAAGATTTGCATCAGGTCCTTCAAGGGGTATAAGAACTGCTACTCTCAGATGTGCCTGGGATTTATTTATCTCACAGAGTATTTCGGATGAAACTGTGAGATATATCAACTTAGAAGCAAAAAGGTTTTACTTACTGAAGGAAATAAAATGGAAAGAAATATCAATATATGTAATGATTGCTTTTTTGGAATTTTGTTGCACATGAGAGCAGACAAATCTTGGGATATTCCAATAAAAGAACTTTTTCTTGGTACATTTTTCAATCTATTATACACAGCAGTGGTCATCAGCACATTGCACCCTTAGGCTAGCGTCCCTTACCCGCGGAGGAGACACTGCACTATGATGTATTCACAGCTGCTGGTGGATATGCTCTCTACCTCTTCCTGCTGCATGACGGGGCACAAAACGTTGCTCCGCTTACCCTTTACCCATTTCAGCGAGTGCTGAAGACCACTGATATAGAGCTACAATGTCTGTGAATCATTTTGAAGTATGAGATTTCTCTCAAAATACACTTTTAAATTCTCATTTGGATTTCTGTCCACGTAACATTGGAGCGGTAAGCAACGAGCATGGGGAAAGATTTCATCAAGACATATCTGAAATGGAAGGGCGATATAAAGGAAGAACATCATCCAGCATGTTTGCAGACTATTGTTGGTTCCTTGTAAAAGACAGTCCCAGTTCTAGTTATAAACGGAAGTCATCCAGAAAATTCTTTCAAACGTTAAGTTCAAATTCTGAGATTCTTCTCATTATACGTATGTAATATTTTTATTGTTGTTGTGTTTTTTGTGTTTTAAACTATGTAACATCATTTTTGTATCCAGTACATATTTTTCAAGTATCATGAGGCATTTTCAATCTCTATTGTGTTGTAGTTTTATCAGTAGCAGTGAAAAATTAAAAAAAAAGAAGTTTTTTCAAAAATAATTCAATTCACTTTCCCCTGAAAATGGTACGTGATGGGACAATTTCAATTTTAAATTCACATTTAGGGCACAGATATTAGTAATATTTACCTATTTTTATTTCGGAGCAAGACAAAAAAGTAAAAATTTGTTATACAGTGTTACTGTTCATGAGATAAAACACCCCCTTTGTATGAGCATTACTACTTGGTATGCTTAGAACAAAACTAGCCAGTTTTCTAAATTTATAATACTGATATTGTTTGATTTTAAACAGGTGGCACTAAAACCCATTACCTTCTAAAAAGCCTGCACATTTTAATGCATCCCTTGAACAACGAAATTCATCATATAAACAATCATCATTCACAATTAATGTTTGAGGAGAAAAATTTGCTCCGGCGCCGGGGATCGAACCCGGGTCCTTGGTTCTACGTACCAAGCGCTCTGACCACTGAGCTACGCCGAATTCAATCCACAGCACCGGATCGAATTGTCCTCCTTCAATGTTTTCATTTATGGCCTGACTCCATGTTAGGCATATATGTTAACGTATATGTCCAATGTCAACTGCCATTATATTTGTGTGTATATATATATATATATATATATATATATATTTGTATTCTATAATTTTGAAATATATATATATATATATATATATATATATATATTCCTACTTTTCACGTGCGATATTATTCTTCTCTTGTTAATATTATCTATTCTAATAATAAATCTGTAGCCGAAATTTTTCTGGTAATTTTCGATTTTTCAAAAATAATTGGTCCTAACATATATAATTAACCACCCTGAAACCAAAAATTTCATTTTTTAAATTTTTGTTTGTATGTCTGTCTGTATGGTTGTTACCTTTTCACGCGATAATGGCTGAACCGATTTATATAAAAATTGGAATATAAATTAAGTTCGTTGTAACTTAGATTTTAGCCTATATGGCATTCAAAATACTTTATTTAAAAGGGGGGTTATAAGGGGGCCTGAATTAAATAAATCGAAATATCTCGCTTATTATTGATTTTTGTGAAAAATGTTACATAACAAAAGTTTCTTCAAAAATGATTTCCGATAAGTTTTATTCTTTACAAAATTTTGATAGGACTGATATTTCATGAGATAAATGAGTTTTAAAATTAAAATAACGCCATCTAAGACGGTGCAATGAATTAAGAACAAATGACTTCGTCTATAAGGGGCCTTGGACAACAACAATCGAAACAGGGCCCTTGGACATCAACAATCGAAAGCTTTTAAACATAGCCTACAGAGAATGTTTCTGTGTTTGTATGAAGTAATATCAGAAGCTAAATTAACCGATTTGTATAATTAATTATTATTTCGCCATTGGAAAGTGTAGTTTCTCTAGATGGACATAATGCTATAATGTTATTACAGTAACGTCTGAGTAAATCGAAGACAGGTAATATTAAAATAGCTTCTTATGCACAGAAAATTTGATAGGCTATTTTGTACATTCGTTTTCTGTATTTCTTAAAATAATATTTATGTACACTCATTTTAATCTTGAGAACTATAAATGATTGGAATAACCTACCTGCAGCGGTCTTAGACGGCTGTCCTTCCTTAAGGAGATTCAAGAATAATTTAAAAAGTTGTATATAAAGTGAAAATTAAAATTAAGGTGACATTCAACATTTAATTTTTTTAAGGTGACATGTATTTATCTAGGCTGACGAGTTTACTTCCTTGGTTTGAATTGTAAATTATTAAAAAAAAAGCGTGTAAGAGGGCCTTAGACTAGAAATATTTAGTTTAAATGTAGTTCTGTTTATACGTATGCATAAGGATGTAATTATTTGTCTTATTTGAACTGTTGTATCAGTGAAGCGAGGTGAGTCAGTGAAGGTATGGTTTTTCAGTGCAGTGAACAGTTCCGATCAGTGATAATTTATAGCGTCAATGAAATGTGTTCTATACTGTCAGTGAAATGTGTTACAGAGTGTCAGTGAAATGTGTGCTAAAGTGTCAGTGAAATGCGTCATAGTGCCACTACAGGGAATGAGATGAGAGTAAAGTGAAAGACTATTGAAACTTATGTAAGACCTATACATAATTATGTAGGTTGTATTGTAAAATTAGGTATTTTATTTTATGTTTTATTATTATTGTGTTAAATTGTATTGTGTATTCTTATTGTATTGTGTATAAAATTGTATATGTGTTGTAAAATTGTATTGTGTATTTGTAAATTTTATTGTGTATTGGTTATCATTTTATTGTGTATTGTGTATTGTGTATTGTTAATATTGTATATACCACTGCCACCGGGTGCTTGCCCACTTGCCGTGTAAATAAATACATACATACAGAATTAACGAACAACGAGAGTGTATTGATTTAGTATGCAGTAATAGTACGTTAGCTTAGCAATCCATTATTTTATAATTCAAATTTTAACTATGCTCAATTGAATCGTGTTAAAATACATAAAATATATATGCAATAAATGCAATGCAAAAAAAAAAAATGGGTAATGAGCGAAGCAGATTATCTTGCGCTGTTGTAAAAGTTGTTCCCTGGATCAAACGTTCTATTTTAATTATGTAATTACTTTATATTTATTTCTAACAGGTGCAGCGGAGCGCACGGGTACGGCTAGTATTATATAATTCCATTGCCGCTGTAATTTAAATTTTAGTTCCTATTTTATTTTACTTATTTATTTTTATTATTTTTTTATTTTCTGCATTTCTCTTATATTAATATTGTATTATATAATTTCTGTAACTGTAATTTTAATGTTATTTCCTATTTTATTTTATTTTTTTATTCTCTTATAGTCCTATTAATATTATATCTGAACTGCGACCGAACACGAGCGCTGCTCATTCGGTCTCAAATTTTGTTAGTACTACTGCATCTCCTTTTTTATATTGATTGTATTATTTTATTTCTATTTTTCTTGTTTGTTTGTAATTACATTCTTTTTTCTGTATATTTAAATAAATTATACAGTACTAGGAACGTACTCAGCTGAGTGACTATTTTGTACAGACATATGCACTGCTAGCTATGAGAATATTATAGATTTATTAATTTGTCATATAGAATAATATCTGTAATATTGAAAACTAATGTTTGAGGAGAAAAATTTGCTTACCGGTGCTGTGGATTGAATTCGGCGTAGCTCAGTGGTCAACAAATTTTTCTCCTCAAACATTAATTTTCAATATTACAATTATTATTCTGTATGACAAAGTAATAAATCTATAATAATCATCATTCACGGCAAAATCAGATATTTAGAATAATGATTTTTATTCGTACATTGTGCAAAAATAAGGGAGTAAAATGCTCGAAGAGAAGAAAAATACAGGAGCCGGGAAACCGTTAAAAATTAGGGGCAAATACGGGAGATCCCGGGAAATACGGGAGGGTTAGGAACCCTAGAACCGATTGCTGTAATGTGATAACAGCCATCACATTAAAAACCTTATGGTAAATATAAAACTAATTTCATTTTTCTCAGGAAACGTCATGCAACGTAAAATACATTACATTTTATTCACCTATACAATTTCAGTTCATATTTAAAAGCTAAAACTTAAATTTAATTTCGCTACAGATTTATTAAGGATGCTTATTTCACTACATTAAGCAAAAATATGAGTAGAACACGTTTTTTGGGCCTAAATTATGCAAAACATTTTAGGCGGTCAGTCAAAATGAAATATGAAACTTTGATGTCTGTGACACTCAAAAAGCTGGGAGCCACAGGTCTAGTAACAGAGTACAGAACTGCTATGAGATGGAGACAGAAGTCCAGTATTATATAAGTTGAATGCGTAAGCACATACCTTAACGTCACTGCTGGGGTGGTTGAGGAGGGGGCGAGGACGGTTCCTTAGTGCCTTCAGGTGGTCTTGGGGTCGGTTGTTCCTCGCCGTTAGTTGTTGTTTCCTCCTCCTCCTCATAGTCTTGGGTTTGTATCTCAGCCTCCGAAGGGTCATACGGATGAAATTCTCTAATGGAGCAGAACTTCTTGCTCCTCTTTAAAAACATGTTCCTGACAGGGGTCTGGAGAATTTCATCCGTCCGAGAGTCGCCGTCCATGTAATAGGATCTGTAGGCGTAGTAGGCTCCCGCCGCCAAGCCCACCACGCCCACAGTCCTCACTCCGTGTATTAGCACTCTCTCGGGTCTTAATGAGCGTCTCACCGTTGAGTTGTTCATTATTTGGTGGAGCGCAACTCTGAGCCGACCAAACATGTTGACGTCGTAATCGGAAAGGCATGTAACACAGCAACGGCATTGCTATTGTTGCCATGCATCGTTTTCTCTCTCTGTCTCCATAGAGACTGGATTTACAGATCTCGGTTGTTGTTTCGCTAAGTATCGTTCATGTAGATGCAGACCCTATCTCTTTTTTATAATATTCATAATTAAAAGTGTTGATATGTTTTGCCTGTGTTGTAGGCATAATAGAACTTGAATGTTATGAATGCATTAATATATTGTAATGTGTAACGGCTTACATTCCAAAAGTATACCTACATATTATTGAGCAGTTTGTTACTCCGCGACGTTGACTTGTAAAATTCATTTTCATTCAGTCATTCATTCCATTCATTCATTCATTCATTCATTCATTCATTCATTCATTCATTCATTCATTCGTCTTTTTTAATATTAATTCAATCATTTATTCACTTATAGTATAAATTTTATGTCAGATATTAGATATCTTAGAAGAAGGCAGCAAATTTGAATTATTAGAGAAAGCAGAGGTTCATAGAATTCCTGGAATTGCGTACAACGTGGCTGCTTAAGCCATTAGTAATATCTTGAATGTAATGCATATACGACGATTATCAAGGATATCTTCTGAAATTGAATGCATGGTTTCTTGAATGTAATTATTTAATTCTTCTATTGTTGTAGGATGTTTAGCAAACACAACTGTTTCACAGAAATCCCAAAGAAATAATGCAAAGCTCTCAAATCAAGCGACATGGGGGAGCCATAATCCTACGCCCGTTGAAATAATTCTGTACCTACTCTATAACAGTGTACGTTACGTACTGTCAATTCAATCTTCACTTCTGCCCGATCCGCAATGATAAATTTACTCAGATATGCTATCTACTGTCCGTCCATATGGTTATGTAGGAGGGGAAATCACGTGACAATTCCTTACTTAACGATGTTCTTTTATTTAAATTATTTTAAATAGTTGTACAGGGACATCATTTTATTTTTACTTGCATTTTTATTGTACCTGCATTTCTGAATGTACTTCACTCTCACCCCTTCACTAATGTCCTTGCTCCCGTCAGACACACAAACTTACGGCCGCTGTTGCATTCGAAGTCTTCAAGCAGTGAAGTAAACACTGCAGTGTATAGTGTGTTTCATAAATATGATTGCGTTTTCTATAGAATAAAGAACCTATATTAATAATATCGTACTAAAAATTATATTCAAGAAACGATAAATTCAATTTCAGAGAATATGCTTCAAAATGTTTTTAATAATATGCGTACTGAATTGAAGCCTCCATTGTAATGAACGGCAACCATTTTCAGCAACTTGTTTAAAAATTCAGATTAGCTTTTTTTGAATTGAGGTGGCTAGAAGCAAAGGAATGCTAGTGACATTTGCAATAACATGAGTTAAGTGCATCCAGTGTAAGCTAAAGCATCTAAAATTTTAGTGGCAAAGGGATATTTTATTCGCATCACACATTAAAATTTAAATAAAAATTTCACCGATTTTACGAAAGCTTAAATATTTAAACCCCATTTTCTCAAAAGTAACTTAAGTGCACTTACAGCTCTTTACTTATGAGCCCCTCTTAAATGCACTCTCTATATTGTATGTTAACATCAATAATTAATATGCTAAATAAAGTAGACATTACATAACGAACATAGCCGCCTGAAAAGTTGAGTTTTTGAAAAAAAAAATGTTACTACTCTACTGTTTTTGATAAATTCCGTAAAATTGATGATCAAACTGAAAATCGTAATATCGTATGTCCCTACAACATAAATGGATACACTACTTTTCTCTCCTCCTATACCTAGTAAAATGATTTGTTTACATATTGCACTAGTAACATCAAACTCCTGTAATGGAAGGGGGCAACAGTGTTTCCGAGTATAGCCAGGTTAATGTTAAAAATGTTGGTAAAAATAAAGTGATGTCCCTGTATAATATTAGGTAGAAGTCCAATTCCTAACAGCAAATGTTTTCACAAAAGAGCTAAGATAGCTCAGCCATTAGCCTTTACAAAGGGGCCAGCAGAAACGGGTGGGGGAAACCGGGATGCGACGTAACTGAACGGACACACAGTACCGTGCGAAAATATGATTCAATATTGAATGAATGTTCTTTCTTCACTGAAAAATGTGACCATATTTCTGAAACATACTGTACTCACTCATTCTGTACTGTTTATTTTGACCGTACGACGACTTTGCGGCTTTGGTTGTATGTGGAATTTTGCTACTAGAAGGAGTGGGAGGGAAGTACATTAAAAAACTCAGGTACAATAAAAATTGAAGTAAAATAAAATGATGTCCCTGTACTTTCAAGTGAAAACCGGCATCTGACCTAGTTACGAGTTTTGGAATTAAGCTAACGATAGACGATTCAATAAATCCGAAAACCTATAACATGAACAAGAGAAGACGTCTCCAAAAGCGTACTCGCGAGTATGCCCCTGAACGGAACCGAAGCCAGTACGTAATGAGCGCGCTCCGCCTCACCCATCCCCACCTGTATTGTACTCAATGTTTATGCGCAAACGAAGAGCAGTGGCGGACTGCCATTATCACTGTGTTGGTCGGCGTGTTCCACCTTTTCACAGTGTCTTCTAATCATGGACGTAGTACATTCAAGGATGAATAGGAAGAGAATTTTTTTTGAGTTAGTGGGGAGAATGTGAAATTCTTAATTTGGTCGAAAATTCTTAATGGTGTGTTAAAATTCAACATGCGACGACAATACTCGACTCTTCACAAAGAATATCATACAATTACAGGCATGTTGGACATGTGAAAATAATTTATTTTGGGGCTATCTGTATGACTGTGGTTATACATAATAATCAGTATATTACAATACGTTTACACTCAGTTCCGCATGACAAACATACAGTTTTTCGTTTAATTTCAGGTGAAATGCGTAGCCCTATTAATATTTTGATAAATATGAAACAAGAAAATACAAACACAAATCACACACGTGTCCTCAGTCTTAAACAAAAAAGCTTTTTGCTAGCTATAGTTTAGTTGGAATATTGGAAAATCAATGAAGCCCTTTACATAAGCATCATTTGTAAATTCGTGCATAAAGGACGTTACTAAAATACTGTGTCCAAAACAAAGTCAAAGTTTAAGAAAATTAAATTGTTTCCAATTACAGTTCAGAGAAGGGATTTCAAGATTGTAAATGTAATTGAATCTGAAGTCGAAACCACATAGAACAGAAGAGGTTGAATTTGCAATGACTTGTGTCAATAGCAACAGATGGGGCGCCAGCTTCATAGTATGTCAAAATAATATACAAACGTATGATATTTCTTATTCTTTTGATGTTGTTATTTGTAAACATAAGCAGACCGTTGCCGCGATCCCCCACTGATCGCTTCCATCTGATGATGTACGAGTCTCTTCCCCTTCTCTAGCCTTACAGCACCCTGTGTTCGGCGGGCAGCATCGAGAGCACGAATGACGATACGCTTTTTGGAGACCTCTGACCTATAGCATGAACAAGAGTCTCAGGTAACTGTAGTTGCTATTCCCCATTTTGATTTATACTGCCATTAATTTATTTATCTTAAAAAATTTTCAGAAAAATAGAGGAGAAACAAAGTATGTTTCAGAGAATACAAATATAATGGGAGAAGAGGATTGGACGAAGATGCGATTAATCCAGTGCTTGATCCACTCACTCAAACATTATTGTACAAAGAACAGATGATACCGTAATTCAGAGCATATTCAAAGAATGGAGGACATCTGAATGGCAACGCTTGTCCTTAGACTACCAGGCTCGAGGAAAGAGAGATTCAGAAACAATGCAGATAAATTGGAAATGACGTGAAGCGAGATAGACCACAGGGTGCCACTCTCAGCAAGATCGAAATAAACGAGAAGGGTATTTCTCATCTTGTTTGTGTAGTGAATACATATAACAATTAATATCAACATCTAGATTTTCACAGCAAGTGATGTACGATCCATTAATTCTATGCGTTGGTTGATAGAAGAACGATCTGCCTGCGCGGTAATGGTAGGCAAGTATTGTTTGTATTTAGTCAACTGTCCGAAGACAGATCTGAACCTCATAAATGATAACCAGGCTTCGAGACTTGGGACCCGATACAATAACTTTACTGTTGCATGTACTATGGTTGTTGACTCGCTGCAGATAGTGAAAGGTAGAGATGTGTTGAGGTAACAACGTTGCTATTAAGAATAGAGTACGGTAGTATGGGGAAACGCACACATATGGACATTCTGAAAGTAAATATACATTACACAATGACAATGTCAAAAGAATGTGAAAAGTATTTATTCTCCTGTTTTATAAGCATTTTTGTTTAATTATACACAGTGTTAATGGTGGAAATAAACATGTAGCAATTTTAATTTCTTCATTTATCCTATTGGTCGTCTTTAGGAAGTGCAGTTACAGTACCGAATTGCAATGTACTACAAGATACATTTTCAGTGTTTCAAACGTAAATATTTTTCACTATCTGCCAAACACATTTTGTACTGTGAAAAGCTGCGCTCTACGTCTCATGACGTGATAGGAGCAAAACGAAGAAACCTAACATCATTGCAATCTCTAAGAGACAATCCTTTATTCTCGGGTGACTCTATGTCCACTAATTTGCTGTTTATATTACACAATGTTCCGTATCCGTTATTTTTTTACAGAAAATTGATTTCCACTTCTGTTTTACACGTTCAGTAACCAGTGTACTTGGTGTTTCATAATTCTCTGTGTCATTTTCTCAACTAATTTCAGGGCTTACGGCATCTCTTGCTCCGACTTTTCTAACAGTGTAATAGTTTCAGACACAGTTTGAAAATAGGTTTGTATGAAAACCAAATTATTCATCAGAACCTTCAAATCCAGAGCGTTTTCCTTTGCGTATTTGTTGTCATTCATTCTACAGTGCCCCCACCCACTGTACGGTTCACCACTATACTCAGTACGCCGTTATGCGCATTTCCCACTGAACTGCTTTATTGGGTCCGAAGTCTCGAAGCCTTATATAACAAGGCATCACTTATAAGGCAACTAAGCCAGGAGATAATAGGGTATGTTGGCCAGTTCTTTTCGCCCTAAAGTATTGTTATTTAGACGTTTTCTCCAAAATAATTGTGCGATCATATTCTATTCATTTCTAATTAAGACAAAATGAATTAAATAATGCAGAATATTAATAGCAAGTAAATAGACTATACATTTACCCCGTCATGTCATACAAATAAAAAATACGAGTAGAAATAATAAATACTAGTAATCTAGGGAATCTGGTTTTACCCCTACAAGGAATGTCAACGTTTAACATATAAACCCCATAAAAGTTTAATAAAGTAGATTTAGTATCGAAGAAATTAGGAATTTTGATCTACTCTGCCACTAGCTCCATATAACACGACTCTGATATCGTTCACTATAAACAGTGATGGACGAACGTTTTTGTATGAAACTTGCCTGAAACTGATGCCATGACACTCGATGCATATCAGGGAATTCTCTAGTCAGAAATTAGCAAAGGAGCTATCAGTGACAGACTTCTCTAACCACAAACCCTTGGACAAGTTGTGGCAGCTCCTTTTTTGTGACAATTCTTTCTCATACTGATCAAATTAAACTTAAAATAACGTGAATGTCTAAAACTGATATTTTAATTATGAATAAATTTGAATTTGAATTTGATATTTACGTGTATGGAACCAATTGATTGATAGGTTAGGGATGAAATGAAAGCTGAAAAAATTTGAATACTCCATTTTACAGTTATATTTTTCCCTTTAATTTTTTATGTTATCAAATATAATATAACTTAACTTTAGTTAATATATTTACACACGTGTGCTTCACTGCAAAATATGTAATAAAAAGTTCCAAACATAACCACTGAAAGCCCATTCCTCTACTGATACTATTGGACTCTGTTACAATGAATTGTACTCCGACTTTCATTAAATGTTTTAACGTAGTAATTAAAATGAAACAGACTCAAATTAATTAATTAACCATTAGTGAAAATATTTACTGATCTCCGGGTAATGCTGTTTACGGGATTTTTGCCTTACTTGCGTACTAATTGTCAAACATTATATACTATGATCTGGGCCAGGCCTGCAGAACCCGTAAGTAGGGGAAATATGACGTCAGCCTCACTCCATTTCTATTAGGGATGATCGACTTCTGCGTAGAGTTGTTTACATTCTTTGCGCGTGAAAGGTCCATCAGTGGCGACACTGTAATTTTCAAAAAGGATTGTAATAAAGTCATTGCATTTATACTGCGTTATATCGTTTCAAGGTTTAGAATTATGCTAGATTTTCTGTCGGTAGTTTCTTTGAGATTTCTTTGCACCTAGCCTGCTTTAGATTTTCGAAAACGTTCCTCCTATCATCACCTATGGAAACATAAATTTGTAGCATTTAAGTGATGAACCTTGAAAGTCACTATTAATTTCAATTCAAAATGAACACAACGAGTGACGTCCTTCATTTAACAGTATATAAATAAATAATCAGTATACAGTTCGTAATAATGAACTTCCCGAAAATTCGTCTATTCCATAATTCTTAATATGGGCTCTGTTGAAATGTGGTTTAATATTGAAATTACGTGTAGAAATAAATTGTATGGGACACAGTAAACATGCAATTCTTTCTTCTTCTTCAACAACAAAATATTCATATTCCCATTTCCTTCGGAGGTAGTATTTCTTCAAGGATTTAGATTTTGCTATATTCCAGTTCTCTTCAATCTGCAGTACGCGTATTGTGTTTTTATTTATTTATTTATTTATTTATTTATTTATTTATTTATTTATTTATTTATTTATTTATTTATTTATTTATTTATTTATTTATTTATTTATTTATTTATTCATTCATTCATTCATTCATTCATTCATTCATTCATTCATTCATTCATTTATTTATTTATTTATTTATTTGGCTGCAATGCGTTACAATGTTGAATGACAGCACTGACTTCCAGTCACATAACTCTCACTCACTTATAGGCCTATATCGTCCTATTACTAGTAAAACTATTTAAGTCCAGTAATGCAAGTTTTGTAAAGCAGGAATTAAAACTTTATTGATGGACGAAAAATCATAATCAATTTCTCAAATGAAGTAATTGGTTTGTTGCCTACAACATTTCGGACTTATTCCATTTTAGTAGAATACAGAGCACCGAAAGACAAGTCGGGGACTGTACTTGACTTATTTTACACAAAAAGTGGACTTAATCGGTTTTACTAGTAATAGGGCGATATATACATAGGTAGACCTTCTTACATAATATGCACACATTACATTCTAAAATTTATTTTTCATGTCTTTTAACTTAATTATTTCTCTCTTTCGTTTTTCTCTTACTTTCCAAAGGCATGGTCCTAAGAATTTTATTATCTGTTCATTTGTAATTCTTGATAGCGTATTGTGTACCTGCCGCCGAGAGAATGAATGTTGATGCAGCGGAGCGTAACTGGAACGCTATGACCACAATAGGGGAAAAGGTGGATGGGGCAGAAGGGATACGAAGGCAGTCGCTCTGAGGAGCTACAGTTCTGCAGGTTTGATCTGGGTAGTACTGTACATGAACTGGGGAAACTTTGTAGATTGTAGTCAGATGAATTACATTAGTGATGAAATTTACTTATTTTCATAACTGCAATTGCATCCCCACCGCTAAGTAAATGCTTGCCCTGACGTCATTCCGTTTCGTAATGAAGGACGCTGCTTTAGACAATCAAATATTCCAGCCGCTCTCCTGAACTCATACAGTGGTGGAAATTAATATAAAGGCAGTATGAATTTTGTGGCAATTATGTTTATTTTGTTGATTTGTTGTACACTTCTGCCTTATCCTTGATAGATATTTAATAACAACATATAAAGAAACCATACCAAACTAAATGTATCATTTTGATTTACACATAATACATGAAGAGTGAAAACCCACTGTCTTAGGGGTGAAAATTAATATAAAGGCATCTTTCTATTGTAGATAATAAAATAAGGAAACAATAACAAAATACATTACAATAGAGTACTAGTACTTGGTTGAAACACCATTGTTCTTAATAACTTGAAAAATTCTTTTTGTTATTGATTTAACAAGTCTGTTTAATTCGTCCATAAAAATTGAAGCCAACTCTGCCCGAATCGCATTCTTTAGTTGTGATACACATGCCACAGGTTTTCTATGGGGTTTAAATCTGGACTTCTTCATGGCCATTTCAGAAGTGTGATTCCTTTCTCGAGAAACCACTTCTTCGATTTGGCAGAGACATGTATTGCAGCATTATCTTGCTGAAAAATCAGGTTGTCACCAAATTCTTCATACATCCGAACAACTCCGATTCCAGCATCTCTGTGTAGGTGTCAGAATTCATCCTGGTGTGCACCCACGCCAAATTTGAGGTACCTTGAGCACAGGATGCTACCAAGATCATCACACTTCCGCCACCAAAATTTCTACTCATTCGAACTTGGTCCTCTGTACGGAGGTCGTGCCAGTAATACTGAAATCCATCTGGTCCATCCAAATTAAATTTCTTCTCGTCGCTAAATATCACTTGACCCCACTCTGAGGTCCAAGACATGTGTTCTTCAGCAAAAGACATTCTGGCCTTCTTATGGTCATCTTTTAGAGGTGGTTTACTTAGTCGTTTCTTAAAGACTAAGGTTATTGTCTCCTCCCAGAATTTGTCTTATACGTCTGGCAGTGACCGGTACCTTCAAATCAGTAACTATTTCAGAAGCAAACATGTTTTTTACCTTTGCTGTGCGCAGGATAAGTCGTTTAGTGCGCTCGGAGAGCTTCCTTGTCCGACCATACCTCCCATTTTGTCCATACTGTGTGCCCACTTTCATAATAGTACATTATGCAACGAGCCTATGATAGTAATTAAGAAAGCGAGTATGGATGTTTATGAAAAGCGAGTTTCATAATTTTTATACGACTTTTTATGCTCGACCATATTTCTAACTTGAAATTACCGGTATTCAGACAAGATCGGAAGTGACCCTGTTCTAGGTCGTGAATTGTGAGATGTGCGCAGACGCGAAAGTATTGATTTTTTCCGAGGAACAATAATGTCATTGACCTTGATGTATAATCCCGTTAAACTTGATAATATTATAATATTATAACCTTGATTATTGAATTCGACATTGAAAAACGAGATGACAAATTGAATTTATTTGAATATTATTTACAATTAACGCTAATTATTATAGTAACAGAACATAACCTTCTGCGACAGTATTGGATTTCAGCCTCCGTGACTTTTCGCTAATTCTCTTTCGATTGCAAATCCGAGAATAATCGATACTTGCGGTTTTATAACGGTACAAAGCTGACTTCTCATTGGCTGAACACATGTAAGCTGAGTTATCATTGGCTGAAGACCTGTACTTTAATGAGTAGGTGTACTTTAATGACATGCATTAAAGGACTGCTACCAGGTGTCTAATTAGTACATTTCGGCATGGTCGAGCATAAAATTATCAATAACACAACTTGAACGTCCTAATTTCTTGGCGATTTGCCGATTGGAGAGTTTCAACTCTTTGTAAGCATTAATGCTTGCTTTTTCTTCATCTGATAGAGGCTTTGTAGCGAGTACCGCCGAAAGATGCTACGGTCACGTCTCTCCAATACAACTGCACCAAGTCTTACATTACTGCCCGTCTGAGGTGGCAGAACAAGTACATTTATACCAATTTCCACCCCCACAACAGCGTTATGTTTGATTCTATCCAATGTTTTCACATGAGATATGGGAACATTAGTGCAATGTGATATCCCAAAGTAAACTACATCATAGTTATCATAAATTCGATATATGAATAAATACGTACGTGTTATACTGCAAAACTCAAGTGCCTTTATACTGATTTCCACCACTGTATGCGACAACAGCTTCAGATATTTAAAGCGAGATAACTGTGGAGTGTGATCCTAAAACTCGCTCATTTGACCATTTTTATGATTTATACATATATTATATGATTATGTTTGAGACCTCTGTCATATTTTAAGCACGTTTTCTTCCAAAACAACGCCAATCCTTGTCTAAAAGTTTGTATTATGGTGGATGCTACTTGAAAACTCGCCCAGTCCGCAGTCCGGTGGTTAAAAAAACTAGACTAGTTCTTTCATAAAATGGACTTAACGCGTTTTGGGATCATACTTTTCAATCGATTTTCTAAATACTTAAAGTTCTATTCGGCAGTTTATCTTGCAATTTACTGTTCACAGCATTGGAGATTTCGTACTTCTGCTTAAGCATTTGATTTTGTTTGCAGAAGGCATTTTAGTCACTTCACACAGTTCACCGGCATTTTAGAATGATGCGGTACTTCAACTGATTAACTGCTCACGTATGTCTTCTATTGAATTGCAGTAACATTCTCAAACTGTTTAAATTACTTGAGTGCCTACATCTGAATGTGTGAAAACTCAGTAGCAAGAAAAACGTCCAATCAATAACCAAGCACACGTCACACTCAGATCAATCTGACACAGTGAACAGTCCAGATTACATCTGAGATGAGAATTGTCATATCATCAACTTGTGACATGAAAAGCAATAACCTATACGGCAAGTGCAAGTGTTAACGCAATCAATTCAAAAATGGTTACAACTGACCAGAAATACGGCCAATATTGAACTTTTGGATATTGATAATTTGTAACCTTTCCTATGGAAAGTACATTTCAAAAGTTGTAATTGTGACAATGTTTTACAACAAAACAAGTAAATAAAAGTATGACGCATACTGCCGCTATTACCTGCATTAATTCAAATTACCGAATTACACATGCTTACTGTATAATGTGGAAGATTATTAAAACGTCTTTGAAATGAGTTAATTGATGTATGTATGTATGTATGTATGTATGTATGTATGTATGTATGTATGTATGTATGTATGTATGTATTTATTAACACTACAATTGGGTATACACCCGGCGGCAGTGATATATACGGTAATCTATACTAATAATAAATCTGTAGCCGAAATTTTTCTGGTAATTTTCGATTTTCCAAAAATAATTGGTTCTAACATATATAATTAACCACCCTGAAACCGAAAATAGCTTTTTGGAAATTTTTGTTCGTATGTCTGTCTGTCTGTCTGTCTGTATGTTTGTTACCTTTTCACGCGATAATGGCTGAACGGATTTCGATGAAAATTGGAATATAAATTAAGTTTGTTGTAAGTTAGATTTTAGGCTATATGGCATTCAAAATACATTATTTAAAAGGAGGGTTATAAGGGGGCCTGAATTAAATAAATTGAAATATCTCGCTTATTATTGATTTTTGTGAAAAATGTTACATAACAAAAGTTACTTTAAAAATAATGTGCGATAAGTTTTATTCCTTGACAAATTTTGATAGGGCTGATATTTAATGAGATAAATGAGTTTTAAAATTAAAATAACTGCCATCTAAGGCGGTGTATTGAAATAAAAAACAAATGACTTCGTCTATAAGGGGCCTTGGACACAACAATCGACAGCTATGAAACATAGCCTACAGACAATGTTTCTGTGTTTGTATGAAGTAATATCAGAAGCTAAATTAACCGATTTGTATAATTAATTATTATTTCACCATTGGAAAGTGTAGTTTCTCTGGATGGACATAGTGCTATAATGTAATTACAGTAACTTGTAAAGTGAATTGAGGACAGGTAAGATTAAAATAGCTTCTTATGCACAGAAAACTTGATAGGTTATTCTGTATATTCATTTCCTGTATTTCTTAAAATAATGTTTATGAACATATTAATTTTTATCTCAGAGAATTAACGAACAACGAGAGTGTATTGATTTAGTATGCAGTAATAGTACGTTAGCTTAGCAATCCATTATTTTATAATTCAAATTTTAACTATGCTCAATTTAATCGTGTTAAAATACATAAAATACATATGCAATAAATGCAATGCAAAAAAAATTGGGTAATGAGCCAAGCAGATTATGTTGCGCTGTTGTAAAAGTTGTTCCTCCTGAGATTCAAGAGCTCCCACAACAAATTAAAAACTTTCTAATTCGAGTACATCCGTTATCAACACACTTTTTCATAATATAATATAATATAATATAATATAAACATAATAATAAATCTGTAGCCAAAATTTTTCTCTTAATTTTCGCTTTTCCAAAAATAATTGCTAATAACAATTAAGAAACATGTTAAAGGAATTGTCATTGCACCAAATGAGTGGTCTCTGGATCAAAATGATCGTATTTTAATATTTTAAATACAATTTAAATTAAGTAACATATTAAACGATTTATCCTTCTATCAAACACGAATGTTCCCTGGATCAAATGTCCTATTTTAATTATGTAATTACTTTATATTTATTTCAAACGGGTGCGGCGGAGTGCACGGGTACGGCTAGTATACAATAATAACATTGCAATAATTATATTAATAAAATTTACAATAATTACAGCAATAAAAATAAAATAAACGTAAATTTAATTCTAACTATAAATAAATAGATCCAATAAACATAGGACTATATATAAAAACTATGCTATAACAACGCCTACAATAAGCAAAAGTAAACTAAGTACTTCTATTAAACCCAACTATTAGCCCTACCAACTTAAGTAATTACATATCATCTTAATTATTTACATATTAACTTAATTACATATCGTCTTAATTAATTACATATCAACTTAATTAATTACATGACAACTTAGATAATTACACTGCACCTACAACTGCATTTTCAGTCTAATCTTCTCAACCTTTCCTTAAATGTATTGATTTTGAGAGGACCATCCTGAAAGATTGCCGCAGGTAAGCTGTTCCATTCTACTATTATGCGGTTAATAAAGAAAAATTTTGCCAGGCCCGTTCTTTGTTTCCTGCATTTAAACTTCCTAATACGATCAGCTCTGCCTAAGTATGATGGTATCACTAATCTAGCATTGATGTCGGTACATGCTTTGTGTCCCATTTGTGCCTTAAACAATGCGGTCAGTCTGATTTTTCGTCGCCTTTATTTGAGAAATTCCCACCCAAAGTCTTTTACTATCTCTTCACCATGTCCCTTTCTCATTTTGCAGCCCTGCGTTGGTTATTTTCTACTGAATCGATTTGGTTTTGTCTGCACGGATCCCAACCTACTGCACCATATTCCATAATTGGGCGAAAAAGGTTTTGTACGCTAATTCTTTTGACCTTCGGTTAGATTTCTTAAGAATACGCATAGAGAAATGTAGTGCTTTCCAGGCTTTCCTTGTGGTATTAGTGACTTGTTCCTCCCAACCCAGTTTGTTACTTAAATATCTGCAGTGCTTGGGAAAAGTGACATAAGTCAGTTTCCACAAACCTTTTTTGATAATTTATTGACAACTTACACTGGTTTATGTCGATTTGATTTTTTTCTGTATGAATTATTGTAATGGGAGAAATACTTACGTATTTTTTTCCAAGCGAGCAGATGTTCCGTAAGTTGTCAATAAATTGTCAAAAAAGGTTTGTGGAAACTGACTTGTGTCACTTTTACCGAGCACTGCAGATATATACCTAGGTATTTACAAGTGTTCACTTGTGGCACCGGTGTACCATTCAGCTCATATCAAGAATAGAATATAGAATTAATGAGAAGTAGGCCTATAGTGGAAAGATAAATGCTGTAAATAATATTAATATACCATAACATTCAGAAACTCCAATTAATATGAAGCCACATGAAAAGGGTGTAGGCCTATATTTTTATATGTTTAAAAATATGAAACATAACTGATTATATCAGGATTCGAACCGTCGATCCCGTACTTTAGACACATACGCTTTAACCACTCGAACACTTCGCGTGCTTTCAAATCTTATACAGTATGTTGTCGTAATATGGTATCGGTAGAAAGTTCCTGGCTCTCCTGTATATTTCAGGTTTATTTTTTCTAAAAAACTACAGCATTTACTTCCGTACATTTGTATACCTACGTATTCTAAATAGTAACCCCCCCCCCCCCAATGTTTTAATTTCTCCTCAGCATAGATATGTAACATTTAAACAGAAAAGAGAAACGAATAATTCTTCATGATATGAACCAGTCTTTTGACCCAGAGCATGCGCAATGTGGCATTCTTTGATTTAGAAAAAACTCTAGCCGCTCAACAATTATGTCCCTCACTGTACAACAGTTTGGACACGTTGAATTTTTCTATGCACGTTGAATTTTTCTATGTCTGCTAACACACTGTAAGAAAATAAAACACTTGGTCCACGTTCAAAACCGTGAAAGCTACATATAATAAATGAATGTATTGCATTTGTAATCGTATAGCCCAAGGTGCTTTAACAAAGCTGTCAGACATTTTATAATAACACTATGTTTGAAGTTGACATGATACGACGGTGAATCATTTATGAGTTAATTCTGCAAATGACACGATTTAAACAAGTAATTTAAAAAAACGAACGTACACTTCGTTTTAGTATAATTATATTATGCAACGGAGCCCATAAGGCGATTAAACGTAATCTACTCTAATTATTAGAACAAGAAATAAAGATAAAACCAAGCTTGAAACGCAAATACAACTTTCAATGTAAATTGTGTTAATGCATATCGATTTACAAGCTAAAAGAACTGTATGATTGTAGGAAAAGTTATAATTAATATTTAATAAAGAAGTCTTTATATCATTCTTCACCATTGATTAAGACATAAAGGACTGTAATTTAATTAAAATGGTATTTTATAGCGGTGTCAAGAAGACAATATGAAGCAAACTGGTATGACGTCGCCATCAGAATAAAATTGTTTTTTTCCGTAACAGTCAAACAAGTTAAAGATCTCGCAATGTTTTTGCTGGTGCGCAACTCCCTCAAAATATTCAGTTTTTAAAACACGCACCACTTCTACACTTATTCAGCGCCATCTTTCCCATGTGTATAAAAAAAGAGACATGAGATTCAAACAATTGCGATGATTGTGTGAAAACGTCTTTATTTTATTGTTTTCTATTTTATTATTATTTTTTATTACTGGAGATATGCTTTGATTGTTCAATATTTTTATTGTACGCTCCTACTTCATGTTTGGTTATTGAGGATAAGATTTAGGTTGTAAATAAAGCATAAATGATTAATATAAAATTATATATCTTCTTGCAAATAAATAATAAACTCCTGCATTTTAGAGCATTCCCTCTTTATTACGTAGAGTTGTCTATAACGTCAAATCTTCCTTGGCATTATCCGGTTATGAAGATAACGCTAGTTACATATTAGATAACGGTCATCGCATTTTCACTTACAGGTAAGTTATGCAACAGTCGACAGAAGACACCACACCTGTATTTTGGTGTATGTAACATTTAGAGGAGACTTCTTGAATTTCGAGTTCCACTAAAACTGTTAAATTTTCTCATCAATTTTGCCTCGCAAAAGTCGCATTCTCGTAAAAAATGAAATGAACATCAGAATTCATACGTTGTAATACAAATTAAAGGAGAGTCAGAATTCATACATAGTACTAATAAATCTACACAAAAATAAAGAAGCGTATGTAGTATTTGTGGATCTCGAAAGGCTTTTGACATAGTAGATTATAATAAACTTATAGGAATCCTGACGAGACTTTATATATATTGAAAAGAAAGGATGCTATTAAATAATCGTTATATGAAACGTGTTAAAAGTAAAGATATAAGAAATGTTATAGGGGAGTTGAATAGGGAGAGGGGTACGACAAGGATACCATTTATCATCTACTCTGTTCAACATCTATTTGGAGGACTTAATTAAAAATTGCTCTCATAGCATGGGAGGGTTAATAGTAGGAGAAAGAATAATACAATGCATAAAAGTTGCCGATGATATGGCATTGTTAGCAGAAGAGATGATAGCAAGGGATATGCAATTGGAGCTAAATGACAGCTGCGAACAGTATGAAATGAAGATGAACGCAAATAAGACGAAAACCATGGTTAAAGAGAATGAAAATAAAGAAGGTTAACATGTGAATTACGCTACTGTTTGTGAAAAGTGCAACACTCAGAAAGAATGCCCCGAACGACTCCAACCTCGGGAGATGTATAGAACAGTGTACCACCAGTAATTGAACACGTTTCCAGAGAGATGGGGTACACATAGGACCAACAGTGACGTCTCTTGTATCACCAGCAAAGACAGTGTTATGCCTTGTTCAGACAGTGTAGAGCTTCCAAACGAAATGGAAACGTGAAAGCTAATGCAGTTGTACTTTTGACAATTAAATTTTTTCATGTGCCAAAGCTGACTAACTTAATTCCATTATCATTACTAGTTACCTGTAGACTCTCTTTTCCAATAGTCGGTTTAAAAATATCCTCGCGTTCTACTTTAGAATTGAAAGCCCCCCAAAAATGTTCATGTTATATCTAATAACTGATCAAAAGTATGTTCCAATTCCTCATAGAAGTTATTGTAAATGTATTAATTTTGTTCTTACTGCAAAAAAGATCATTATAGCTTCATAGTAACAGTCAATAAACACTTTTGAGGTCCTATCAGTTTATTTTTTCCAACATCTTTGATAAATCACTCTAAATAATTATACAAGTTCATTATCATATTCTAATTAACGACAATGGCATCCTGATTATAGTCCAGTTTCTTTCAGGAATTATTAAGAAAAATCAAATCATTTACAGCCAATTCAAGTAAGGAAACAAATATTCATATAATGAGTTACACCAGACTTTATTCATTACAGTAATAATCATGCGAAAACTCTTACATATGATGTTAAAAAGTAAGAAAAAGGGGAAAAATAGAGTGTATCACTCCCTGTACGCCTCAAGAATTTAACAGTCTAATAAATGCATCAAAGTGATGCCACGGTAAAACAATTCTTGTACATCCTCTTCAAAATCCAAATACAGTAATAAAACGTCTAATGCAATGTGTGCATTCCAATTCATAAAACGCTCCAACTATAATAATCAAGAGATTAGAATCTAGAAGGTGCTGTTTTCTTTTTTGTGTGCTTAAAAACAACTGCTCACTCTGGAAAGGAAATGCTCCCTTTGGACCAATAAGCAGATATCGGCTATGCTGTTATGAACACAAGGCATGCAGGCCTACGAGTATATACCAAATAGACGTCTATGTTTTCATGTAACACAGATAAGGTAATATATGGTGGGGAAGAAAACATCCTTAATGGTCCATTACAGTGAAGGTAATACAGTAACCGATATTCAAGCCATTGGAATACGCGATATCTGTAATGTAATGTGCGCAGACTGTCAAATGATAGAAGGACCTATGTACCACTGGAAGAAAAAGTTACTAGATGACTTGCAAAATATTTAATGCAGAGTAAATCCAAAGTGTGTGAAAGAATGTTATAATGCCTCATTTATAAAAAGAAATGGATACTATTAAATTACACATAGGCCTACTTTCTCACTGCCCTTTCCAGGAACTGGAAAAAAAAAAAAATAAATAAATAAATAAAAATAAACAAAACAAAAAAAACTCTCTTTTTATTAAAGGTTTGTCATATTATTCATGGTCACATTCCTAAAGCTCAATTTCCTTTATATACCTACAAAATGCTTTATTGTTACAGACAAAAATTCAGACTAAATTTAGTAATAAGAAGGCTTCGAGACTTCGGACCCGATAGAGCAGTTCTGTGGGAAATCCGCATAACGGCGTACTGAGTATAGTGGTAAAGCGTAGTATAGTGGGGGCACTGTAGAATGAATGACAACAAATACGCAAAGGAAAACGCTCTGGATTTGAAGCTTCTGATCAATAACTTGGTTTTCATACAAACCTATTTTCAAACTGTGCTGAAACTATTACACGGTTAGAAAAATCAGAGCAAGAGATGCCGGAAGCCCTCAAATTAGTTGAGAAAATGACGCAGAGAATTAATGAGACACCAAGTACACCGGCTACTGAACGTGTAAAACAGAAATGGAAATCAATTTTATGTAAAAAATAACGGATATGGAGCACTGTGTAATATAAACAGCAAATTAGTGGACATAGAGTCACCCGAGAATAAAGGACTGTCTCTTAGAGACTGCAATGATGTTAGGTTTTTTTCGTTTTGTTCCTATAAAATCATGCGACGTAGAGCGCATGTTTTCACAGTACAAACTGTGTTTGGTAGACAACTGAAAATGATTTACGTTTGAGACACTGAAAATGTATTTTGTAGTACATTGCAATTCGGTACTGTACCTGCACTTTCTAAAGACGACCAACAGGATAAATGAAGAAATTAAAATTGCTACATGTTTATTTCCACCATTAACACTGTGTATAATTAAACACAAAAATGCTTATAAAAGACAAGAGAATAAATGCTTTTCACATTATTTTGACATTGTCATTGTGTAATATATATTTACTTTCAGAATGTCCATATGTGTGCGTTTCCCCATACTACCGTACTCTATTCTAAATAGCAACGTTGTTACCTCAACACATCTCTACCTTTCACTGCCTGCAGCGAGTCAGCAACCTATAGTACAAGCACAGTAAACTTATTGTATCGGGTCCCAAGTCTCGAAGCCTGGTAATAAGTTCCTGCATAATGTCAACGTTGGACACGAACAACTAGGGACCGTATTTTTCGGTAGTATAAATACGTCCCAAATTTTTCACAATTTCTTTCCTACATTTGGCTTAGTAGATACGCTAAATACCATGTTTAAGCAAAACTAACTCGCGAAATAACGCGAAATTTGGATCATTTTGCGAAAAGTGTCAATGACCACGAAATATATTCTCTCTATCCCAAATACTACGAAACTGTATCAAAATTTTATTCAGAATTGTTAAAGAAACATGTCTGGGACTTTTGTTTCAGATAATTTGTGAATCGCTTGGTAATGCCAATATTTCTGTATTTTTGCTATGGATATTGTCTATACTCACTTTTACTATCTCTATGGCTAACGAAAAAAATATATATTTCTGTAGTCGACTGCATGTAATATACAATTTTCTTCAATCTTTGCTGCAGTATGTTATGCATCAGAGCCTGTATTTTGAGGCGAAGAGGTTCGGGGGTGGGGGACTAAAGCCTGTGTGATGTATCTTGTCACACTGTGAAAAGAGAGAGAAAGGAGATACGTTTTACTTCGTCTGTGTTCTTATGGCGATGGGGGAGTGGAACGATGCCGTCCATCCATCCAGTGGCGGAAAGGACTTGTTGATACATTCTGTAGCGCAAAATAAAATAACAAAATATCTCTCTTTGTACTGTGTAGTTCCGTCACTGAGCTTGTCTTTCAAGAAACTGAGTTCCGGTAGCCTGTAAAATAACAAGGTTTTGAAAGGAATCCTGAAAATTTACAACCTTCCTATAATCTCCACCCTAATTTGAAGAGATTTGGTTTTATTGCTACTGAGACAAGATAAACCTTACCAGGTATAGTAACGAACCACAATGAGTTTGATGTAAATTGTTTGTAGATGAGGTTCCCTACATAAGTCTAATGTGGACATTGAGAGGGGCTTTTCGGCGTAAATACTCACTGACTGTCGTACAAATCTTTGTGTAAACGATGTGAAAACCATGTTTAGTGTATGTTCTAACGATGTTGTCATAATATGTGTAAACAGAACAAAAAAAATTTATTAACCCTTTCCGCTTGAATGAGTTCATTTGGAATCACTAACATTTCTGTAATCTCTGATTTATATTATTTGCCTGATGATTCCATTTGGTACTCTCAGAAGTTATTCTGATAGAGTGCAGCACCCGCCAGTTTCTTGGCCAGCTGTTATTAGGAAGAGGATTGCTTCTTCTTTTCTTTTTTTTTTTTGTGTGTCAATGATGTGTCTATGACCTTATGCATCCATAAATTTAGGTCAGAAAGGGTTAAACATAATACAGTATAATACATTTAATGAAAGAGTGTTCGAGAATAAAGTACTTAAGAAAATATTTGGTGTTAAGAGGGATGAAGTTACGGGAGAATGGACAAAAATGCAGCATTTTATTCTTCACCTACCATAGAAACATTAAATCCAGACGTTTGAGATGGACAGGGCATGTACCATGTATGCGTGAATCCAGAAATGCATATGTGCTGTTATACTAGGGGCAGAAGAAATAGGCGGGTATGGCGAACCCCTCATTCACTACCCCGACTCCTATACTACCTTTCCGAACCTGCTTGGTGTATGGTCCTGCCCCAAATAACTTACTCCTCCAGTCACACGTTTTGCACTAAAGGAAAACTTAAAAGAACTAATAACGTGATTTCTAGTAATTACAAATACCTGACTTACTGAACATTGTTGTTTTGTTTAGTCAACTCTCCGAACACAGGTCTGAAACTCATAAGTGACAACAATAAGGCATTACTAATGAGGTAACTAAGCCAGGACATAATGAGTTATTGTGGCCAGTTATCTTTCCTCCGCCATTGCATACATCGCTGAATAGTAACATTATTACACTAATCAGACTTTAGATGATATTATCATTTATAATATTTCGCAAGTTAGTCATTTCACAAATGTAATAATTATTATCATGTAGGCCTAATGTAAACCTAATACGAGGAATCAAATATTCAGCATTACACACAATTAGTATTTTGTTTTTGTGTATTTTCAGAATATTGTATTAAAATAGTAACTACTAAATAATGTTTATACAGTTATAAACTCTGTGAATCATGAAGAAATTAAAAATGAAAGTGCAAAAAATTAATATATTTTTACTACATGTAGAAAATGCACACTTTATTGTAACATGAACGAGTTTCGTAATAAAAAAATGCTTATGTATTGGAAGCAGACTTAAGAATGGCTTAGCTTAACAAAACAACACAATACAGTAAGTATGACTAAAAAAATCCGTCTGCACAGGTTCTCTTAACCGATCGTAGAGAAACACTACACACCTTGGCAGTGGCTGTCTGCGTAGATGATACGACACTTTTAATGTCGTCACAAACTTTAAGTTCTTTCAAGAAACAACAAACTTGATAAATAACGCCTTTAGTATGACTTCTCATATCAGGGCTCGACTGAGACATGATAGCGATTACTTGGATGATTAGTATTTAAAAATACTGTTTATTAGTTATTATGATATATTTTTTCGAACAAGCTGTAACACAGTAGTATCACAGACGACCACTTGTCAACAACTAGCATTCGAACGCAGCGACAGGAAGGTCTCTTTGTTCAGGTCATAAACCGCTAGAGAAAGTGTGGAGTGAGTAGTTTCCGCACAAGACCAAAAACCCGCCTATTTCTTCTGCCTTTACTATAGTTGCAAGACCTGAGGAAAAAATACTTTTGGAGAGGCCGAGAAGTAGATGGGAGGATAATAATAAAATGGATTTGAGGGAGATGAGATATAATGCTAAGAGCTGGATTAATCTTCCTCAGTATAGGGACCGATGGCAGATTTATGTGATGGCACGAATGAACATCTGAGTTCTTTAAAAGCCATTTATAAGTAAGTAAGTATAATACATTTAATTGGCAACTATTTCACGAAATACCCGCCGAAATACATAGTGGCTGGTTTAAGACCGAAATCAACCACTTTATTTCACCAAAAATACGGTCCCTACGAATAGCATACTGTCTCATTCTTGCTAAAATAAGCGACAAACAAGCTATAACAACTCCCGGTATATCTATGAAAACCTGGTAGTTGCTACAACCAATTTCCAAATGAAATTTAATTACATTATATAGAGGGTTTGGAATTGAACGGGTTACATCAGCTGCTTGTCTATGCGGATGACGTGAATATGTTAGGAGAAAATCCACAAACGATTAGGGAAAACGCGGGAATTTTACTGGAAGCAAGTAAAGAGATAGGTTTGGAAGTAAATCCTGAAAAGACAAAGTATATGATTACGTCTCGTGACAGGAATATTGTACGAAATGGAAATATAAAAATTGGAAATTTATCTTTTGAAGAGATGGAGAAGTTCAAATATCTTGGAGCAACAGTAACAAATATAAATGATACTCGGGAGGAAATTAAACACAGAATAAATATGGGAAATGCCTGTTATTATTCGGTTGAGAAACGTTTATCATCCAGTCTGCTGTCCAAAAATCTGAAAGTTAGAATTTATAAAACAGTTACATTACCGGTTGTTCTATATGGTTGTGAAACTTGGACTCTCACTTTGAGAGAGGAACAGAGATTAAGGGTGTTTGAGAACAAGGTGCTCAGGAAAATACTTGGGGCTAAGAGGGATGAAGTTACAGGAGAATGGAGAAAGTTACACAACACAGAACTGCACGCATTGTATTCATCACCTGATATATAATTAGGTACATTAAATCCTGATGTTTGAGATGGGCAGGGCATGTAGCACGTATGGGCGAATCCAGAAATGCATATAGAGTGTTAGTTGGGAGGCCGGAGGGAAAAAGACCTTTAGGGAGCTCGAGACGTAGATGGGAAGATAATATTAAAATGGATTTGAGGGAGGTGGGATATGAGAATGGATTAATCTTGCTCTGGATAGGGACCAATGGCGGGCTTATGTGAGGGCGGCAATGAACCTCCGGGTTCCTTAAAAGCCAGTAAGTAAGTATGGTTTAGGCTATAAAAGGTTACTTAAAACAGCAACATTTCAAAGTAATTTTAAAACGGAAAAATTTATGTTATAATACTCTTTGATTCTCTATAAACAGAAATAAAATACAGATAAGTTAATAAAAAAATAGAGATATGTCTTTCTTGCTGCATGTTGTCGGTTCCCTCTACCAAGTTTTATAACAATTTATTGAGTTAGTCAGCAACGTGGCTGTGTCATTTGCGGTAATTCTGTCACCGTATTTTATTAAGCTCTACGTGAGAATGGACAGGGGAGTCCCTAGTCGAACAAACTGGTGAGTTATGGGCTAACATCAGTCAACAAGAAAACCTAGTGTGTTATTTAGCACGTTCAAATGACGTTTGGAGTGATGTATACAATTTGTAACATCATTTTTGTATTGCAAATTGGAAACTTCGTGACTATTTAGAAAAGGGTGAAAGGAAGAGAGAAATTCTATTTATGCATTCGATGCTGGGGATGATGTAAAGGAAGGTTAACGTCGAAATATGACGCTGAATGGAAACTACAGTCGTGAGTTTCTTCAACTCATCTTCGAACATATACATTTCTAATGATAATATAAAATGTGAAGTCTTGATTGTTCAGTCTTTGACTTATTTATTGTAGCAAAATATAAAAAGGTTATTTTTGCTAATACTGTACATATTAGTGAAAGTTTTCGCCCTTATTATGGGCATCATCAGACTAATAAGTGGATATCTATGTAAAAGTAAGTAAATCTATGTTAAACATATTGCAATAAACAAGTTAAAAAGTTTAAAACAACCATCAATTAAAAGTAAATGATTAAAAATGATTGACAAGATTACATGTGAAATGTATGGGAAATTATGCATATTTAATAAAAAACGTATTAAAATTGTCTATATGAGATGAGTTAAATTTTTTTTACGAACCAATGCTTTTCTATCATCACTATGTAGATCATGAGTAAATTATTAAATATATTGTATACTTTACGCAACAATTGTATTATTGTGGAAAAAAAACTGTAAGTAACCACTTGTTTATCTTGTGGAGAAATTAAATATGCATTCTTTTTACAAAAAGTCTACAAAGAGCAAAGATATCTGCAAAAAGAATCCTGTCATTAAATATCTGGAAAAACAAGTGACGAAAAAATGTAACTAAAATCATGAAATGAATGTGATAAACATGGATGGAAAAGCGCAATATGGAGTGAAATTGAATAGTGTGTAACAGACTATGAAATAAGATAAGTTGACAGTAAGTGTGTATGATTACTCAAATAGTGATATGTGAAACCAGAGTAGCTAAAACATAAATTATATGTAACAATGTTGAAAAATGTGAAAAACCAAAATTGAACATTCTTAACATTCTACGATCCAATAGTGAAATGTGTCATTACTTGAATGTTTTTAATACTTGACAATTGCACCTTTATACCACGATATTAACTTTTCTATCTATGATTCCAGTATATATGATGAGTAGGGACCGGATTTTTATGTAATTACATATTATATTCCTTTTAACCTAACCATAGAAATATAACAAATCTTTGCGAATCTTGTAATTACCATTAATATATTACAATTAGATACTACATATTGTTACATATTTACCCCACATTACATATTATAGCTTGGTATTACATAAATCTACATATTTAGGGGTTTTATTTATTTTTACTTCTGTGAAAGGAGGGGGTTGAACTTCTGCTGGGGAAGTTTACAATTTGAAGTACAGAGATTTAAAAAGCCTTTTTACCCACCCAAGAAAGGATATATTTCGGGACGAAACATAACGTCTTAGTCCAAGGAAGTAATAGAGACACTTACTCCATACCGCCCACTGTAAATATGAGTGAACAAAAGGCAACCTTTCTCATACAACTACCTTGTATTCTAAAAAATCTCTCAGAAAGTAGCGTTGTCTTCATGCGGTGGATGGGACGAGAACGACATGATTTGTTTCGAACTATAATTGTTCTGCACACGTCTTAACAAGTCGCTCCCATGCAGTTTGCAACTTTACCCACCCTCTTCCTAAGTCTTCCAGGGAAAACCCATGTCAAGTCTGACATGAGACTTTCAGGTTATTGCTTGACCTCTTAATTTTTAATTTAATAGAGCTATACGGAAATGGGATTTTCCGTGCAAGTAGAAAGTATGGTTCTCGGCTGGAATAATCCTACCCTGAATGTCAATTTTCAAACAACAGTTTGTAAATGCCTATAGTTTGAGGTTTTAGTAGGTACTTGTTTCTTACAGAGAGCAGCTACAATGCATGTGTCCCACGTTTCCTCTTATTTTCTCTTAATCCAGTAAAGCGAAACAGTGCTTGCAGTACTGTTGTGTTATTTATTTCACTCAGTTCTCTAGTTTTAGTACTTACAATATCTATAAAGTGCAAGTGAGTTTATATACTGCTTTTAATTAACTAAAATGACCCCTGTATCTTCAACCCTAACGACAAAAATAAAATCATGGATTGCAATGGACGAAGCTTTCACTAGAGATGGAAAAATAGTATTGTGTCAAGTGTGCAGTAAAAAATTTGGGTGCTCTATGAAAGCACAACTGAGAGTCTTACCTATCCTATACCTGCCAGATATTGATATTAAATATTTTTATGATATTACATATTTTGGCACATATTCAGCTTATTTTTCTTACATAAATATGTATATATTTCACACCTTGATATTACATAAAAATTCGGTCCCTAATGATCAGTAATTTATGATCTCAGTTTTATAGACTATTACTTGTTATAATTTATTCGACAGCATACTACGTTTATCTACAACATAATTATATAAATTATAGAACCATATTAAAACGAATTTCTACAACATAATCTTACATCATCTACTTTATGACATGTATTCATAATTTAAGAAAGTTCATACTTTCCACTTTAATTCTACGATCCATATTTCGTTAGACCTATACAGTGTTACCAGCGAATAGGGATTATAAAGAATGGACACTTCGCGTCGGTACCTTTGATGTAGCCGGACTGATTTCAATGACCTTCAAGCCAGCTAGAGCGTGAGATTCTGCTTTCTTCCTAGAGTTGGCGCTGACATCACACCAGCTAGCAGTCGACACAGCGGAAATATAACCCATATAATTAATACATCTAGGTACATTATGTACTCAAATAAAATAAATTGGATCCATAAAATAATAAATCCGTCATTAAATGTAATGTCTAGACTCTACTGTAGAGTTCCTTTATAATGAGATTTGAGACGTTGACCCCAACAACAATTAAAATATGTAATGATTTGATAGCACTGAAAATGGAAAAACAAAACTCTTATGAGAAGTAAAAACCATATACCTATATTATATTATATACAAATATTAAAAGAATACGATACTTAATTTTATAATGTATTATATTATTTTACAATATAATTTATTATATCTGAAATATAAAAAAAAATATTATTACAACTAGTTTGTCACTGAGAAATAAGGAAAAGCTGTTAACTTGAATTTATTTGAAGCAAAGCGTTGCTGGATTATGCAATAAGATAGGCGATGTTTGGATCCTGTGTCTCAACTCTATACTCAATTATTATCTTAGCGTATGCTTGATTACACTAACCTCTAGCGCTTGAAAGTGGAACTAAACGCCGGCGCAGAGAGAAACAAAACACAGGAAAATTCGCTCAGTGTCCATTCTTTATAATCCCTATTCGCTGGTGTTACTATAAATAATTTTTCCGATTACAAACTTGAATAACTATCGTCAGGAAACACTTAGAAACATGATATTGGTATCAATGGAAAGAGAAACTCAAATAATTTTTGTTATCCGTTCGGTTAAATCACATGTACTACTCTTAAATCAGTAAAAATTAGAAAACATAAAATTGGTGTTAACAGAAACAGAAACTCCAACAATTTTAACATTTTTTCACTGGAAAACATGAAACATGAAGCAGAAAGAGAAACATTTGGTTCACAACCGTAAGTAAGTCACATGTGCTCAATGTGAGCTCCTTGTGTCACACGTATCACATCAAGTCTGTAGTCAATTTCCTGCCATGCTCGTTGCAACATTGGACCATCCACCAGTGCAATGGCCTCTGCGATGAGGACACGAAGATCCTCAATGGTAGGTGGTAAAGGTGGCTGATACACTTGTTGTTTTATCAAACCTCACAGAAAAAAATCACAAGGAGTGAGGTCGAGGGAACGTGGAGGCCAATTCAAACATTCTAAATCTTCACGGCCAGCACGTCCAATCCATCTCCTTGAAAGTCGTGTATTCAGTTCTTTCCTGACATCTAAGTGGTAATGGAGTGGTGCCCCATTCTGCTGAAAAATGAGACCTTCGATGTCCTGTTCCAGTTGTGGAAGAAGCTGTAACTGTAACATGTCTAGGTAGGAATTACCTGTGACTGTCGCCTCGACAAAAAAGAAAGGGCCATACATCTTTTCAGTGATAACAGACTGGGATATGTGAAAATCTACCACATAAAATGCCCTTCTGTCTTCGTTTGCAGCGATGTTTCTGTTATATCGTGTTCTAGCAATGAAATTAATAAATATGCGACAGGTTCAGCAATATAAAAAAATATTTGAGTTTCTCTTTCCATTGATACCAATATCATGTTTCTAAGTGTCTCCTAGCGATAGTTATTCAAGTTTGTAATCGGAAAGATCATATATAGTAACACTGTATTTACTGGAAGAACCATTCGATTAATCAAGGATACAAGTTTATTGAGCTATTGGATAAAATCACTTATTGTTGTAAATTAATGATACAAAGTCGCTTTTTCCACCGAAGTTACATAATTCATTAATTTGATATTACACATTTTTAGGGAGGTCTTCAATTATTTCTACACCAAAATTTCGAACTCTAGAGAAATAATAATAGAGGAAAGTGCCCAAAACCGGACCCCCATTTTGTTTTTGATTTAAAAAATATATAAAACTGTAAAAAATTATGTTTTAAAAGCCTGTAATATTTACTTTATAACGTTATCCACCATTTACATTTTACTTTTATAAAATACAATTAAAAATTGGTATGAAAAAAAATTATTTTCAATAACCTTACACTTTGGCGATTTGAAAAATAGTTGCCGAAATCGGACCCCTTGTAAAATTAAACAAAATAACACTAAACAAATTTGGAAAAAAGTTTTAAATAAGACAAAACATAATCTAGTTTCAAAGTATAAACATAATATTACAATTACAGGTTTTAGTTTTTAAAAAGAGATGTAGGATGTATTCAAAAAAGATACCTACACAAAACGTACAACAGAATTAAATCGTTTAGCGACAAAAATCGGAGATGGTCATGTCCTTTTCAGTCCCAGCACATAACGCAAATGATCCAAAGTTCCCCTTTACAATCCTCCGAAAATTTTCTGTCACAAAACACACATACCAAGCATCATCTTTGGATGGGAAAACTTTCGAGAAGAGGTCCAATTCAGATATTCCAGAGGTCACGTTATTTTCATCTTCAGTGCTTCATTCTCACATTTTTCACAAAATTTAGACGATTTTTCACGAGCCCTTTCCCTTTTCTTGAATGCTGTACTTCTGAATCACGTCCCTGGCCGCGATTGCTTTTGCGTCCTTGAGCACGATTCCGTGCTTGTTGTTCAGCTTCCATTGCTTCTTTAGCTTTCTTGGCTTCCACCAATTGGGCTTCATAAGACGTAGATGTGATGATCGTAGAACTGCAGATCTTTCGCCCCCTATTCGAGAACCTCTTTTTTAATTTGGAATGGGAGTGATGTCAAACGGGCTTGTCTTAGAAGATGTGGAACCTTGAGGATCTTCAAGTGTAGCTGATGACAGAGGAACACCCTGACCTGCCGAATATGTTGATCGTTGATTTGGGTCGAACTCTACAATAACTTGTGGTTCGTTCACATCACATTCTTCTCCGTTCTCTGGAAAGCTCTGATTTTCTGCTGTTCGTTTCTTTAACACAGATTCATAGAAAGGTAAATCTCGTTTTTTTGTTTGCCTCTTCAATGTATTCGGCATCTGAAAACAGCTTCTTGTTCAAGGGTTCCTTTAAATCCATTGATTGCTATTTGAGCTGTCTGGCATCTAATATAGGCTTTGCCAAACAGTCCATTGCATCAAAAGCACTGACAGCACGTTCATTGTGCCTTAGCCACTGCCTGACTTCCTTGCTGTAGTGAACTTTCAGGGGAACCATGAAAGTGAGGTGGCAGCAACACAATTGTAACATGATTTGTTTTTGCCAAGTTGATCAGATCAATATTCTGTGTGTGGCTAAAGTGGCCATCCAAGAGAAACAGCACAGGTTTTTCCTTTGTAGGATTGGCAAACTCGATGAAATGTCGAAACCACTGAGTGAAGGAGTTCATTTGGATCCACCCTGAATGGTACGCTGTAAAGATTGTTCCTTCCTTCCCCAGTATTCTCTTGAAATTTGGAACAGAATTCCAATAGAATCAGAGTGTGTACAAATACATGTAGACTTTAAACATGAAAAAATAAGGGTCCAGTTTAAGCAACTGAAGGGGGTCCGGTTTACGCGACTATAACCAACACTTTGTCAACTCAATAGATTTTTAACCAAACAACTAAATTAAACGGTTTAATGACAAGCAGTAACCTTAAACCTTACCATTTAAGGATATATATAGATCGAATGGCTTACCTGCCAATATCTAGGAGAAAATACAAAAAATGTAGCACAGTGTAAAAACTTTTTCCACTGTCAAAACACTTAATTGCAGACTGATAAGCAACAAGTGAAGCGGACGACGTGTGTGCTCCCCTACAGACTGGTAGAAGCCTAAACTACTATTTACACTTAGTTCTGCTAGAGGTCAAGAGAATGCAGAGCCAGGAGACTGGGGGTCCACTTTAGGGAGAGGAGTCCGGTTTAGGGCACTTTCCTCTAGTAGTAGTAGTAGTAGTAGTAGTAGTAGTAGTAGTAGTAGTAGTAGTAGTAGTAGTAGTAGTAGCAAATTTTATTTAGTGACATTGAAACTATAGAAGTTATTCAACCTTGAAATTTAACATTTGCTTGGATCGCTAGCAGTGTAGTTGTGGTAGCAAATTTTATTTAATGATTTCCAATCTGCAGAATTTATTCAGCCTTGACATTCAATGTGGGCGAGAAATAACCCAAAAATTTTGTTTGGATCTCTCTATTGGGGGCAGGAGAGTCAAGCTAAGGATTTTATCAGGGTGCTAAAAATATTTGTTCCTAACAATATATAAATCCATTTCTACAGCGCATCATGAGTAAAGTAAGCATATGTGAAGCAGGTTTGCTCCCAATATTTTGGTTTCTTTTCATAATTGTTCTATATTGCCATCTGATTTACGCTAGTAGTCTCCACCGTAAAATAAAGAAGCAAGAACTAATACGTCACTTCCGCTCTTGTATTTGCCACGTGAAAGTATGTGACCGGATTGGGAAGTTAAGTAGACTCCGAGGGTACGTCAGGCTGATGCATTCAGTGACGTTTCTAATTAACCTCTAATTTAAATATAGTCGTTAGTGTCAGTTAAGTATGCACATTTGGAATACACGTTAAATAATAATTATGTAAAGAACCGTCCTTCATTCCTATATTCATGACAATATGTTCACTTATTCAGCCTTGCTTCATTATCACTGGCATTAGAGAGCGGATGTATGTCCATGCAAATATATAAAGTAATAGTAATCTGCGGCACGATAGCCCATGTAGGGTCAAAGCCGACCAACCGACTGCTGGCCTCACGACGTCTAACAGAGGTGAACGATCATCCAACCAATACTGGTCTAATGTGTGGTGAGCACGATGATCCCCTAGCCCTTACTGCTGGTTTTCGAAACCGGATTTCACTACTTATCATAGGCTTATGTCTCCAAATTCATCGCAGTGCTGGGCCAAAATTTCTTGAGAAAATTCCTTCCCCATGATGACTCAAACAAGCGCTCATGCCGTAACGCGAATCCAGGTATGAAGCCTTAGACCAGTGCTTCTCAACCGGGGGGCCGCGGCCCCGTGGAAGGTCCGCAGAGCAGTTAATGGATGGCTGCAAAAAAAAATAATAAAAAATAAAAAAAATAAAAAATAAACAAAAAATATAATAATAATAATAATAATAATAATAATAATAATAATAATAATAATAATAATCTATACTAATAATAAATCTGTAGCCGAAATTTTTCTGGTAATTTTCGATTTTCCAAAAATAATTGGTCCTAACATATATAATTAACCACCCTGAAACCGAAAATAGCTTTTTTGAAATTTTTGTTTGTATGTCTGTCTGTCTGTATGTTTGTTACCTTTTCACGCGATAATGGCTGAACAGATTTTGATGAAAATTGGAATATAAATTAAGTTCGTTGTAACTTAGATTTTAGGCTATATGGCATTCAAAATACATTACTTAAAAGAGAGGTTATAAGGGGGCCTGAATTAAATAAATCGAAATATCTCGCTTATTATTGATTTTTGTGAAAAATATTACATAACAAAAGTTTCTTTAAAAATAAGTTTCGATAAGTTTTATTCCTTGAAAAATTTTGATAGGACTGATATTTAATGAGATAAATGAGTTTTAAAATTAAAATAACTGCCATCTAAGGCCGTGTAATGAATTAAAAAACAAATGACTTCGTCTATAAGGGGCCTTGGACAGTAACAATCGAAAGCTATTAAAGATAGCCTACAGAGAATGTTTCTGTGTTTGTATGAAGTAATATCGGAAGCTAATTAATTGTTTAATTATTATTTCACAATTGGAAAGTGTAGTTTCTCTAGATGGACATAATTCTACAATGTTATTACAGTAACTTCTGAAACATATAGCAAGTAATATAAAGCATACACATTAAAAATAAATGATATGTCAATCTTCATTAAACTATGGTTGCATTTAATAACACTTAAGAAACATGTTAAAGGAATTGTCATTGCACCAAATGATTGCTCTCTGGACCAAAATGACCGCATTTTAAATATTTAAGTACAATTTAAATTAAGTAACATATTAAACTATTTATCCTTCTATCAACCACGAATGTTCCCTGGATCAAACGTCCTATTTTAATTATGTAATTACTTTATATTTATTTCTAACAGGTGCAGTAGAGCGCACGGGTACGGCTAGTAATAATAATAATAATAATAATAATAATAATAATATAAAACAGTTACATTACCGGTTGTTCTGTATGGTTGTGAAACTTGAACTCACATTAAGAGAGGAACAGAGGTTAAGGGTCTTCGAGAATAATGCGCTTAAGCAAAATATTTGGTGCTAAGAGGGATGATATTACAGGAGAATGGAGAAAGTTACACAACCCAGAACTGCAAGTTTTGTATTCTTCACCTGACATAGAATCATATTTAGAATCATGCATACTTCTACTCCGAATTATCTCTTATCGCGCTTTCAATTTCTTACAACTTTTCGAAACCGACATCAAGCACTTCTTTCTATCCCTCATCATAGAACGTCTTTATACTCATCCTCCTACACTGTAGAAATACCTCGCATCTGGAATTCGTTACCTAATGACGTCAGGGACTGCCGGACTTTATCACAATTCAAAATTAAATTGGAAAATTTTGTCTTATTTAATGCTTTTTAGGTATTGCTAGAAGTGTTGATTTATGTTTTTTACTCTAGATTAAAATTGCAAGTTTCTTGTTTATGTTAGTTAATTAGTTAGGATATAATTAATTATGATACTTAATCATTCATTTAAAGTTTGTGTGACTGCAACCTGCGTATATTTTTGTGTGGCTTTACTCTGTTTCTAGTGTATTTGTTTCCTTTTATTTCTATTATTGTATTTGTATTTCTGGTGGTGTGGAAGAGAAGGTCTGATGGCCTTAACTACACCAGAATAAATAAATAAATAAATAAATAAATAAATAAATAAATAAATAAGAACATTAAATCCAGACGTTTGAGATGGACAGGGCATGTAGCACGTATGGGCGAATCCAGAAATGCATATAAAGTGTTAGTTGGGAGGCCGGAGGGAAAAAGATATTTGGGGAGGCCGAGACGTAGATGGGAGGATAATACTAAAATAGATTTGAGGGGGATGGGACATGATGGTAGAGACTGAATTAATCTTCCTCAGGATAGGGACCGATGGCGGGCTTATGTGAGGACGGCAATGAACCTCCGGCTTCCTTAAAAGCCATAAGCAAATAAATAATAAGCAGTTATAATTACATCTTGATTACACAACTTTTAATACTATATCACTTCGGAAAACGTATTATTTGTCTTTCTTGTGTTAAATATTATATTACCTCGTTAACATGTTTCAGCCTGCTGTTGGCCATCTTCAGAACCGGTTGTTGCTGGTCTTGGCGTCTTTTGTACTACACAAACACACCCCCACAGGAAACACAAACAAATTATTATTTTCTTCTCGGCCTCCTCCATTAAGGGAGGAGATGGGTGAAACTGGTGATTTTTCGAGAAAAAAGAAACATTTTCGATTTTTGTAGAAAAACTTATCATTGACCTTTCATTTATATGTTGGCCAATTTTTATCAACAGTAATCTCACTAGAGGTTTTGATTTATCTAGAGAAAATCAAAACTCAAGTGGGATTTAATTGACTATTACACGATTAGAAGAAAGTATACAAAGATTAGAAAAAATAAAGTACTTTAATACAATAAAATATTGACTGACTTACTAAAATTCTATTTCACTAATGTTAGCTTCACCAAAACGTTTGAACGGAGCCGCCATTTTCAGTTGACTTTCTATGCGGGAAACAAATGATGATCGCAAAATATGTTTTATAGCATCGTAAAGAATTTGTATTTTGAAATGTTGGCAAACAAAGAAACAAATGCTAGAGAAGTGATAAAAACAAATGAATTTTGGAATGTGATAAAAATAAACAAATGCTAGGTAAGTGATAAAATTGTAGCTATAAAGTTGAAACACGTTCTTTCGTACCATTTTATTGGTCAAAAGTAGTATGACGTAGTAAAATTGTGATAGTCAACATAAATGTCGTCAAAATTCATGCTCTAGTTATATTTCACAATTACAAACAAGCTCTCGTGACGGAAAATCGACATTTTAAATTCATTTTTCCACACTTTTGTTTTTTTCTGCATTTACTCACATTCATATACTGTGCTACAGGCTCGCAACACATTTCTCCTAAGAAGTTGACATTTTTACTCCATCTCCTCTCTTGTATGGTTAATAAAACTGCGGAGCCTTACTCGGATAAATTAAATATGTATAAAATTTAAAAATAAAATATATTATACTATCCCGACACTAAAGAAATTATTTTTTCTACTGGCTATTAAGTTACTTAAACAGTACATTCAAAATTCAAATTATGGCTTTGTTGATAAATTATATAACTTACATATTAAAGATGCTTTGCTGTTTTGTTTTTGTTTAGGCCTTACGCTTGCATTTGATGGGAGTAGATACATTTTTGAAAAAGTAAAAAATTAAAGAAATATTTAACAATTCAAAAAGTATTAAATTGATGCTAGTGGAGCTTGGAAACATTAATACTAATAACAAGAGATTGCTGTATAGCAAAAGTTAACTCTCTATCTTAAAAAAATGTAGAAAATACATAGAAATTTCACCCATTTAATCCTTTAAATGCTCTTTGACCCTCCGAAGGGCCTCGGGAAAGCGAGACTAACAACGCCCTTAAAGCCGAAAACCCGCACAACAATGTTGTATTACGTCGCGTTCTTGACGTAAAGACTGGTTGTGAGTGTTCCGAGACTCGATACTGATGACTCCGTCGACCTGGTTGGCAAGTTGGTATAGTGCTGGCCTCCTATGCCCAAGGTTGCGGGTTCGATCCCGGGCCAGGTCGATGGCATTTAAATGTGCGTAAATGCGACAGGCTCATGTCAGTAGATTTACTGGCATGTAAAAGAACTCCTGCGGGACAAAATTCCGGCACATCCGGCGACGCTGATATAACCTCTGCAGTTGCGAGCGTCGTTAAATAAAACATAACATTTTGATGACTTCCGAAGTCCCGAAGTCAAGCAGCCTTGAGTCTCCACAGTTGTTTATAACTGACTGAACTTTTATCTACTTTGGCAACTGTTATATGTGTATAAACAATCAAGTAACCTATTTGAAACATCATCTCTACCTTACAGTGTATAATAATCCGTTCCCCAGTTTTTATTTAATTACTAGGCCCTTATCATAACGCTAGGAATTTTCTTTTCGTATGTTTAAGATCAAGTGTGCATCTGAAGTAAAAAGATATTAATGTTATGTTTTATGTTTCTTAAAAATATAAATTCATTTGAGATTTTTTTTCTATTTATATAACCATAGGCAATATAATAATAGAACCAGAGCATTTTGATAACTAAGATACTGTTCTGTTTTGTCTTTTTATCTCATTTAAACATTTATAATCTTATTTATTTCAATGATGTATGTTATTCAAAGTTACGAAAACTTTCCACGCCGACCAAATGCTATTTCGAGAATGATGAGCGAGACTCGAAGCGCACGAGAATGACGAGTCGAGACTCGAAAGACAAGTAACGAACACAGCGAGCGAGAGCGGCAGTTAGTTTGGCTCATCTCTAATTCGTACTATCTAATCTTCTTCATCCTTTTCCTTTATGGATGTTCCATCTTTTTCATATATAATATACATCTATACCAATAATAAATCTGTAGCCGAAATTTTCCTGGTAATTTTCGATTTTCTAAAAATAATAGGTCCTAACATATATAATTAACCGCCCTGAAACCGAAAATCGCTTTTTTTTTAATTTTTGTTTGTATGTCTGTCTGGATGTTTGTTACCTTTTCACGCGATAATGGAAAAATTGGAATATAAATCAAGTTCGTTGTAACTTAGAATTTAGGCTGTATGGCATTCAAAATATTTTATTTAAAAGGGGCGTTATAAGGGGGCTTGAATTACATAAATCGAAATATCTCCCTTATTATTAATTTTCATGAAAAATATTACATAACAAAAGTTTCTTTAAAAGTAATTTTCGATAAGTTTTATTCTGTATAAAATTTTGATAGGACTGATATTTAATGAGATAAATAAGTTTCAAAATTGCAATAATAACGCCATCTAAGGCGGTGTAATGAAATAAAAAACAAATGACTTCGTCTATAAGGGGTCTTGGACAACAACAATCGAAAGCTATGAAACATAGTCTACAGAGAATGTTTCTGTATTTGTATGAAGTAATATCGGAAACTAAATTAACCGATTTGTATAATTAATTATTAATTCACCATTGGAAAGTGTAGTTTCTCTAGATGGACATAATGCTATAATGTTATTACAGTAACTTCTGAGTGAATCAAGGACAGGTAAGATTAAAATAGCTTCTTATGCACAGAAAACTTGATAGACTATTCTGTACATTCGTTTCCTGTATTTCCTAAAATAATTATGATCAAATGAATGGTCTCTGGATCAAAATGATCGCATTTTAATTTTCTTAATACAATTTAAATTGAGTAACATAATAAACGATTTATCCTTCTATCAAACACGAATGTTCCCTGGATCAAATGTCCTATTTTAATTATGTAATAACTTTATATTTATTTCTAACGGGTGCAGCGGAGCGCACGGGTACGGCTAGTATTTAAATATAAGTCTACCAATACTTCAAACTCACTTGGGATATTCACTATCCCGTTTTATTGAACTAGCATGCTCTCTCTAAAACAAGATGGCATGCAAATACTACAGAGATTAGAAACTTAATTGTTGTTAATTCATATCTAAATGTGTCTACTTAATGATAGAATTTACTCACATTTTGAATATGTAGTTGGGAACAATATTATTAAGAAGCACTTGATGTAGAAACATTGATATTCACTAGGCCTACTGAAAAACACAAACTCGTTACACAAGCCTCCCTCAATACGAAACAAAGCAGCTCTCCGCAACCTACTTAAATACGTTATGACAGTATAGACTTTGCATTCCAATTCGCTGGCCTTTCGAATATAGTTCAACAATCAGATGCACGATGACGGTACTAATCAAGACGTTACAAAACAGTACCTTGTTTCATCCAACTTTTCCTTAGTTGTAAGTAGTAGCAGTAAAACAGTAATATCAGTAGTTGTAGCACAGGGACATCATTTTATTTTTACTAACATTTTTAATATTAACCTGTCTATACCTTTAGAGAACCGGAATCACCGCTTGCTCCCCCCCTCCAAGACTGGAGTTCGATGATACTGGCGTAAAACACAAATCACTCTACTAGGTATAGGATGGAAGAAAAGTAGTTCATCCATTTACGTAAACTAGGAAATATCGCGATTTTGAGTTTGATAATTTTCATTAGGTTTTTATTTAATCAAAGTACAGTACTGTATTAAGAATAAGTGTTTTTACTCACGAAGTGAGTTATCCATGCGAACGTATTCATTATGCAGTGTATATTATACTGTCTACAGCACATTAGCGTACAATATAGAGAAAGAAGTTAAATTGAAAAATAATCATGATATGAATATTTAAACACAATTTTGAAAATGGTGGCCGTTCATTTCGATACAGGCTTCAGTTCTTTTGTGCATATTATCGCACTATAGACTATTGCATCTAATTCCAATTGCCAGTTTCGTCCTTCGTACTAGTAACTCAGGTTGAAATAATTCTGTACCTACTCTACGTACTGTGAATTCAATCTTCACTTCTGCCCGACCCGAAAATATAAAATTACTCAGACATGCTATCTACTGTCCGTCCAAGTGGTTATGCCGCAGGATTGTAGAAAGGGAGGAAATCACGTGACAGTTAATTACTTAACGAGGCCCTTTTATTTAAGTTAAATTAAACAACTGTATAATATTACGTAAACTTCCAATTCCTAAGATAAATTAATGTTTTCAAAAAAGAGCTAAGACAGCTCAGCTTTTACAGAGGGGCGAGCAGAAGCAGGTGGGGGAAATCGGGATGCGACGTAGGCAAACGGACAGTACCTGTGCGAAAATATGATTCAATATTGAAAGCTCTTTCGTCACTGGAAAACGCGAACATATTTCTGGAACGTACTATACTCAGTAACTCAGTACTGCTTACTATCTGCGGTCTTGGTTCTGTGTGGAGTTGGAACTTCCTTAGTAGAAGGGGTGGGAGTGAAGTACATTCAAAAACTCAGGTACAATAAAAATTGAAGTAAAAATAAAATGATGTCCCTGTAGTAATACCGTAGAAGTGGGTAAAGTCAATGAGTGGGTGTATAATCAATCATTTGCGATTTTTGTTGAAAATTATATATTCTCTCAGTTACTTGTTAAACTTTTGTTATGCTGACTTAATTGCCTGGCATTGCAAATGTATGCGAGAGGGACAACTAAAAGCCTGCGCATGCCAACATTGGGAAAACAGCCGTTGTACTGAAAATTATCATTCTCAACTTTTTCTCTTAAACGAAAACAAAGTCTTTCAAACTCTAAATTATCGTCAGCAGTGAAAGGAGACAGGAAGTATACGTAAGTACTTTTCGTTGAGATTGTGTCCTGAAATAATAGTTTTGCAGTTCGTAAATGTTAGTATTGAAACTTATTATTTTAAGAAAACTTGTGCCTTTGTAGGGTTAAGTCGATCATGCCATCGATCTACTTGAAGCAGATAGGACCAGCAGGAAGAAAAAAATTTTTCACCGAAATACCTCCAACTAACACTTATAAACAGAACAGTGTCATGGTATAGCTTATATTGATGGTATAGTGGGGAAAGAGAAAGACGAAATTATGGTAAATTTCTTGCGTAAGAGAAGCACTGCCAAAGGAACGTATTTTGTATACCCCTCTGTACCTGACGATGGGAACAACGTAGTTTCTAAAGTGACATGAGGAGGGGAAGATTTCAAATAACATTTGATTTTATCACAGTCTAGTATATACAGTCGCGAAGCTCAATACGTAGTAATATGCAAACATTAGATAGTTGCTCACCACTAGGCTCGGTAATATCGCCTCATTACAGGCAATGCAAAATAGAACCGTCACAGTCTATTGTTTCTAGCACCCTCAAAACTCAAACTTCGTGACTGTATATAGTAGACTGTGATTTTATCGTCCTTTAAAATCCACCGCCCCGGCCGGGTTTGGATCCGTGAATCTCGGTTGCATTGGTCAGCATAGTAACCGCAAGACAAACAAGGACGACGTTTAGTATTCTAATTAATGTTGTATGGCATACATACATGTAGTACACACACTCATTTTCAATTCATAAGTGTATTGTTCTTTCATGGACACTAACTTAAAAATACATTTTGGTGAAACGAGGTTGGTACTTGTACTATATGGGAAGCCGGATATGGTGATACGTGGAAAATAGTTAGATAGACGTGTTACCAACGTCACTCTAGCATTTTTTAATACCACATAACTTCTACGAAATGGTGTCTGTTGACATAGTTCCGACCACAGTTTAGTATATACAGACACGAAACTTGAGTTGTTAATGATACTAGGAACAATAGACTGTGCCAGTACTATTTCACATTGTCTATGATGAGGCGATAGTAGCGACCCTAGTGGTTAGCAACTATCTATGGATGCATATTCCCTACGTATTGAGCTTCGTGACTGTAAATACTAGACTGTGGTTCCGACTAAATATACTAAACCTACATTACGAATATTGTATTTACTTCAGTCGACCGAAGAAACTCATTTGAATCAAAGACAAAGAGAACTGCCACGAAGTTCAGAATCTAAGCTATTGGATATTTGAACTTTTATAACAAGATTCGAACAGTTGCTTTATAGGGACCAATCTCCTTATTGGTTGAATGGTATGAATGTTACTATCGATGTGTATTGTTGTTATAATCGATATAAAAGATGTTGCCAACGTCTAAATTAAGTCAGTTTTATATTGTTGACTTGTAGCCTACTTCAAAATGGAAATAACGGCAGTAAGAGTAAAATGTATTTTCCCTGGACCAAAATATAATACAAACTGACTAAAATCACATCTAGTAACAAGCTATTTAAATTATTTTTATTCATTTTTTTTTAAGTTTGGTAGCATTTAATGCTTATCGAATATCGAATACTAAAAACGATAATCGAACCATTACTTCCGCTGACCTTTTTTATCCTCGAAGATATCTTGATATGTGATGGGTGGCCCCTATAATGCATCTGTTGCACAAGATTCTTTTATTAAATTTACTTTTGTGGAAATATATTCATTGTTACATTTTTCTTAACTTTCCATTAAAATTTTTGTGGAAACTTCCAGAGTACTACCACATTCTAATCTCCTGTCTTAATCAAAGTTAATAAGAATTCTACATTAATGTGTTCCTATGAACAATATCATGTCAGCGCAATGCCAAAGGCCAATAGGGTTTTCTTGTCCTACAACCGATTGTAGTGTCATGATGTACCACTTTTACAGCATAGCGAATCTGACAAAGTAAACAACTAGACACATCAGTCAATATCGCACGGAATAGTCTGCATATTGTAGCTGTACCTGAGCATACATTCGCTTCTTTGTTGGGTTTTCCGTAGAACACACAAGCTGAGAGAAGCGTCCAGAATCATCGAAGAGAATCACGAATATAAGAAAGATTCCTGCTGGTAAGATGGGTTCTAAATAACCCTAATAATTTTAAATCTAATATTATATTAAAGCTTTAGAAGAGAAGACATGTTTTAACTTCCTGAAAGACAAACGTCCATACTCCAGTGGCATAGCATGAAATTTTGAGCAGGCGAAGCTAGCTCAAGTTGTTTTTCATGTAGGCTACATATGAGAAAACGTATTATAAAAATATAGTCTTAAAATAAATAGTAGTCAATGTCAAGTCAGCAGTCCGAAGATTGGTTGGAACCTCGTAAGTAACACCAATAAATAACACCTCAAATGGTACGTAGTAAAATATGATTTCAAGAAATGGATTCGGAACACCTCAAAATCTGTACTTCAGTGACTGACCATGATAATATCTTTGAAAAATATTGGAGTGCAAGAGGTCAAATGACTTTATTGTCAAACGCCTGGCATTAGAAAACAACAACATGATTTCATGGTGTACACGTATCTCTAACAAATAGACACGGTCATTTGTTTTTTAACTTGCACTTTTGTTCGTAAGTCAGTCTTGATAATAGAATTGTCGTAAAAATTCAAGTAAATTGGTGTCAGGAACTGTTATTTCACGCATTATTTATTATATCAGCCACACTGCACACTAACACTTCAATTGAACACAACTCACGAAAGGGATAACTCGGATACTAAATTATTTTCAATGTAAAAGCTAGCTTTTTGCGGGCCTTGCGAAAGGGAAGGAAAATCTGCGGGGTGGGTTACATAGAAAAATGAGTGAAAGAAACCAGTCTGCTTGGAAGCTGGTGTGTGCAGGCTTCTTGTTTACTGCTGCATCACGAATCATCTTGACCTGCCGCATCACAATATTTAACGCATAAATGCTTACTTACTGGCTTTTAAGGAACCCATAGGTTCATTGCCGCCCTCACATAAGCCCGCCATTGGTCCCTATCCTGAGCAAGATTAATCCAGTCTCTACCATCATATCCTACCTCCCTCAAATCCATTTTAATATTATCCTCCCATCTACGTCTCGGCCTCCCCAAAGGTATTTTTCCCTCCGGCCTCCCAACTAACACTATATGCATTTCTGGATTCGCCCATACGTGCTACATGTCCTGCCCATCTCAAACGTCTGGATTTTATGTTCCTAATTATGTCAGGTGAAGTATACAATGCGTGCAGCTCTGCGTTGTGTAACTTTCTCCATTCTCCTGTAACTTCATCCCTTTTAGCACCAAATATTTTCCTAAGAACCTTATTCTCAAACACCCTTAATCTCTGTTCCTCTCTCAAAGTGAGAGTCCAAGTTTCACAACCATACAGAACAACCGGTAATATAATTGTTTTATAAATTCTAACTTTCAGACTTTTTGACAGAAGACTAGATGACAAAAGCTTCTCAACCGAATAATAACACGCATTTCCCATATTTATTCTGCGTTTAATTTCTTCCCGAGTGTCATTTAGATTTGTTACTGTTGCTCCAAGATATTTGAATTTTTCCACCTCTTCGAAGGATAAATCTCCAATTTTTATAGTTCCATTTCGTACAATTTTCTCGTCACGAGACATAATCATATACTTAGTCTTTTCGGGATTTACTTCCAACCCTATCGCTCTACTTGCTTCAACTAGAATTTCCGCGTTTTCCCTAATTGCTTGTGGATTTTCTCCTAACAAATTCACGTCGTCCGCATAGACAAGAAGCTGATGTAACCCGTTCAATTCCAAACTCTCTGTGTTATCCTGAACTTTCCTAATGGCATATTCTAGAGCGAAGTTAAAAAGTAAAGGTGATAGTGCATCTCCCTGCTTTAGCCCGCAGTGAATTGGAAAAGCATCAGATAGAAAATGGCCTATACGGACTCTGCTGTAAGTTTCACTAAGATACATTTTAATTAATCGAACTAGTTTCTTGGGAATACCAAATTCAATAAGAATATTATATGAAACTTCTCTCTTAACCGAGTCATATGCCTTTTTGAAATCTATGAATAACTGATGCACTGTACCCTTATACTCCCATTTTTCTCCAATATCTGTCGAATACAAAAAATCTGATCAATAGTCGATCTATTACGTCTAAAACCACACTGATGGTCCCCAATAATTTCATCTACATATGGAGTTAATCTTCTCAAAAGGATATTCGACAAAATTCTGTACGACGTCAACAAAAGTGATATTCCTCGAAAGTTACTACAGTTAGTCTTGTCCGCCTTCTTAAAAATAGGTACGATTATGGACTCCTTCCATTGTTCTGGTACGCATAAATATAAATTCTATTAAAATTAATAAATAATTTTGTTCATAAACTGCAGGTTTATTATGAAATTATTATTAACTGGGGAAGCTTAGCTTTTTAGCTTACATTGACGCTACGCCACTGCCATACTCTTGTTTCACAGGCGGGCGCAGTGACAAATAATAGCTGTGATGAAAGGCGTGAAAACGAACATGACGTTGCCGGTCATCATTATGCAATGGCGGGTTCATAGACACGAAAGAGCAGAAAAGAAGGAGAATTGGGGAATGATATGGAAATATTTCAACGGTTAATGAGAGAAAACAAGGCACGAGAAGCACCATTGCATCATCAAAGCTTGTAGGCAACCAACTCGACTTGCTTAAATGAAGGCCAAGGACAAGACGATCAAGAATGTAAAAACTGATTCACAAAAAATCGGGAACGAAAACTACAACGAGAACGAGAACGGAAATAATGTTAAAATAAATGTATTTAATGTGAGCATTCACAATCGCTAATTGTGAATGCTCACATTTAAATACATATATTTTAACAATATTTCCTTTCTCGTTCTTGTTTCCGTTCTCGGTTTATTGTGGAGCAACCTTAACTTGAAAATGAAGCAAAAGTTCTGAAAAGTACAAAGGAGAAGAGAGAATTAGGTTTCACCACAGAACTCCGCATTTTTTAAGAAACGGTTACGTAATACCATGAAAGAAAATCTTAAAACTGTAGGAAGAAGCGTGTCAGTAAATTGTATCTCATTTGTAACATCTTTCTAAAGATAATTACTTTATCATCTGAAGTATAGCTACTTTACAATAAGAAATGGATGAGTTTGTCCAGATAAGATAAAATGAATGATTAGCTTGCAGCCATTAATAAATGCAGTCGTTGTGGAACCTGATCACTCAACTAACGTCGTCAATCTTAGAAGGCCACACTCTTTATCTGCGATTGTTTATATTTAAATGTGAAATAATACAGAGACAGTTAAGAGAGCCAGAGAGAGAGAGAAAGTAATACGGCGTACGTTTAAATGTCGTTAAATGCAAGACATTGTTAAAACAAGTAATTTTAAAAAAATGTGAAACTTGCCGCATTTTTTATTCTGTAGTGTAATGTTTATTGTCTTCGAATAAAAGAACAGATAAACAGATTGAGTACCTCTCTTCGGTCTGTTAGCAAACGTTCCATCAGACCCGAGGTTTGCGACTTCATACTCTGTGGAGTATAGGCTGACCAGATTTTTTGTGATCCAGCAGGGGACATCGGCAAATTCAAGAAAAACCCCAAACGCTTACCTAGTCACTCTCCGTTGAAATGGTGTAGAAAATACATGTAACAGTAGATACAATGATAGAACTTTGCACACTAAATTTGTGGAGTATCTTAACTTTCTGAATTAAATGCATAGACACATGTAACTCCTATAATACATAATTATAGCGCCTAAAAATTCAATTTCAATACTGACGCACGCAGGGAAGTCTTTCACATAATATTGTACACACTGAACTCTTAACAAACACATTTTACAAGTACGTGTCTGAAGAAAATATCTTTTTAAGGATCTGTTCATTCCCATACAGTTCCACACTAAGTTCTTTACCTGAGAAATGAAAGTTTGTTTTCACTTGTAACAAAGCTTTAATTGTTTCAACTTTAAATCTTGACTTTTCATCAGTCAAGCTTGAGTTCATTGTAGAGAAAAGTGTTTCAACTAATGAATTATTAAAGATTTATTAATCTGTCCTACAGAATAATATCTGTAATACTGACAATTAATATTTGAGGAGAAAAAATCGCTCTGGCGCTGGGGATCGAACCCGGGCCCTTGTTCTACGTACCAAGCGCTCTGACCATTGACCTACGCCGAATTCAATCCACAGCACCGGATTGAATTCGGCGTAGCTCAGTGGTCAGAGAGCTTGGCACGTAGAACCAAGGACCCGGGTTCGATCCCCGGCACCGGAGCGAATTTTTCTCCTCAGATATTAATTAATGAATTATTGTCTGAAAGACACATGATTAATAACACTATTTTGAGAAGATTTTCAAATGGAATGGAATTTTTTTTTTGAAATGCTGAAAAACATCATAGGCCTACCATTTTTCACCTGTTGATTTGTCATAAAATTCCTAATTTTTGAACTACTTAAAAATGGACGCTACGGCAGTTCTACGTTTCAGCGCAACGCGAATGCTAAGATGGCCAAAGACAAAGATGCTATGTTCTTCTCAAAGAGTGCAGAACATACTGTGTCCACACTTGTGGAGTAACGGTCAGCGCGTCTGGCCGCGAAACCAGGTGGCCCGGGTTCGATTCCCGGTCGGGGCAAGTTACCTGGTTGAGGTTTTTTCCGGGATTTTCCCTCAAACCAATATGAGCAAATGCTGGGTAACTTTCGGTGCTGGACGCCGGACTCATTTCGCCGGCATTATCACCTTCATCTCATTCAGACGCTAAATAACCAAAGATGTTGATAAAGCGTTGTAAAATAACCTACTAATATATATATATATATATATATATATATATATATATATATATCATACTGTGCTCGCTGGTTCTTCTGTCTGATACTAAGAACAGTTAAAAAATGTGCATGAATCGCAGCATTTCCAGTAAAATGTTACTGAAACAAAATCAAAGCTTCTCGGGACAAAATTAATTTCCGGGGGACAGCAACTCAAAAACGGGCACTGTCCCCGGAAATCGGGGACGTCTGGTCAGCCTAGCGGAGAATCCATAGTACGACGTCCTTCAGAGGAGGTGAAGAGCTGGGAGATGCGTGTCGTCGATTTGCAGCATACAAAAGAACCTTATTCCTAAACGAGGGAATTCCAGGCAAAATTGACAGGCCATTTCTCACTCAAGTAAAAGTTTTAAGTACAATGGATCTCATTGTGGCTAGGTTTGTCTTAACCTTCCACTATTTCATACCATACTAAACAGGTCGGGACGGCCGGGTAGCTCAGTTGGTAGAACAGCTAGCTACGGACTGGAAGGTCTGGGGTTAGATCCTGGGTGGTGACGGAATTTTCTCGTGACCAAACTTCCAGAACGGCCCCGAGGTACACTCAGCCTCCTATCGGGCCTTTCTCGAGGTAAAAGGCGGTCAGAGTGTGGTGCCGACCACACCACCTCATCTAGTGCAGAGGTCAAGAAAGCATGGGGCTCTACCTCCATGCTCCCCAAGTGCCTTCATGGCATGTAAAGGGGATAACTTTACCTTTTTACCTGTCACTAAACAGGTCGAATACTGATCAATATCAGCATGTACAGTTGAATATCGGTCAGAACAGTCTGAAACAAAACATTTAATACAACATAAGTTAAAGAGCTGAAAAAAATACTGACAAGAACAAAATTCATAAGAGTAAGACATAAAGGCAATAAAAAACTCGAAAGGTCCATAGCTTTATTACTTTACATAGAACTACTACTACTACATCTATAGATAGATGCATAGCTTTAGTACCCTATGTATGCTTAATATCTTTACGTAGAACTATGTGCGAGTACGATCATCTATAGACAGGTGCATAGCTTTAGTATGTATGCTTAATATCTTTACGTAGAACTATGTGCGAGTAAGACCATCTATAGCCATGTGCATAACTATGCTGCATATCTTTACGTAGAACAATGTGCGAGTACGATCATCTATAGACAGGTGCATAACTATACTATGCTGCATATCTTTACGTAGAACTATGTGCGAGTACGACCATCTATAGACAAGTGCATAGCTTTAGTATGTATGCTTAATATCTTTACGTAGAACTATGTGCGAGTACGATCATCTATAGACAGGTGCATAACTATACTATGCTGCATATCTTTACGTAGAACTATGTGCGAGTACAACCATCTATAGACAAGTGCATAGCTTTAGTATGTATGCTTAATATCTTTACGTAGAACTATGTGCGAGTACGACCATGTATAAACAATTGCATAACTATACTGTGCTGCATATCTTTACATAGAACTATGTGCGAGTACGACCATCTATAGACAGGTGCATAGCTTTACTATGCTGCATATCTTTACGTAGAACTACTGTGGATACGATCATCTATAGACAGGTGCATAGCATTACTATGCTGCATATCTTTACGTAGAACTACTGTGGATACGATCATCTATAGACAGGTGCATAGCTTTACTATGCTGCATACCTTTACGTGGAACTACTGTGGATACGATCATCTATAGACACGTGCATAGCTTTTCTATGCTGCATACCTTTACGTGGAACTACTGTGGATACGATCATCTATAGACAGGTGCATAGCTTTACTATGCTGCATACCTTTACGTGGAACTACTGTGGATACGATCATCTATAGACACGTGCATAGCTTTACTATGCTGCATACCTTTACGTGGAACTACTGTGGATACGATCATCTATAGACACGTGCATAGCTTTACTATGCTGCATACCTTTACGTGGAACTACTGTGGATACGATCATCTATAGACAGGTGCATAGCTTTACTATGCTGCATACCTTTACGTGGAACTACTGTGGATACGATCATCTATAGACACGTGCATAGCTTTTCTATGCTGCATACCTTTACGTGGAACTACTGTGGATACGATCATCTATAGACAGGTGCATAGCTTTACTATGCTGCATACCTTTACGTGGAACTACTGTGGATACGATCATCTATAGACACGTGCATAGCTTTACTATGCTGCATACCTTTACGTGGAACTACTGTGGATACGATCATCTATAGACACGTGCATAGCTTTACTATGCTGCATATCTTTACGAGGAACTACTGTGGATACGATCATCTATAGACAGGTGCATAGCTTTACTATGCTGCATATCTTTACGTAGAACTACTGTGGATAGGATCATCTATAGACAGGTGCGTAGCTTTACTATGCTGCATATCTTTACGAGGAACTACTGTGGATAGGATCATCTAGAGACAGGTGCATAGCTTTTTTATGTATGCATATCTTTACGTAGTACTGTGGATAGGATCATCTATAGACAGGTGCATAGCTTTTTTAATGTATGCATATGTTTACGTAGAATTACTGTGGATACGATCATCTACAGACAGGTGCATATCTTTACGTAGAACTGTGTGTGGATACGAACATCTATAAACAAATGCATAGCTTTTCTATGCTGCATATCTTAACATAGAACTACTGTGGATACGAACATCTATATATAGGTGCATAGCTTTACAATACTGCATATCTTTACGTAGAACTACTGTGGATACGATCATCTATAAACAGGTGCATAGCTTTACTATGCTGCACATCCTTACATAGAACTACGCGTGGATACGATCATCCAGATTTATTTCTCTTCTAGAGGAAGCTTGATAAGTATTTTAATCATCCTTAAATATGCATCAAAGTTACTGATTTTGAACTCGCAAACAATGACGTAAGCAATGTAACAACTTTACAAATGAAAGCAACTTTGTAATGATGATGGTGATATGATAATGATGAAATAAGGAGAAAAGGGTAATAATGGTACAGTAAATGGAAAAAACACAAGGAAATTAAAAAAACTTTGATACATTCTCAATTCTTTATGCAATGATACACTGCACTATTACTTGTAAAAGTTCTTTAATTAAAAAAGTTATTTCACACATCATTAATTCTACCCCACCCCACCCTATCTTTCTTCATTTCTACTCTCAGCCATGAAGGTAGGCGATATTGGTCCATGACGAAGATATTGGGGAATCTTGGGGGTGGATCAGGCTTCCTAAAGGGATGGACTTTCTTCAATTTTTTCATCAGATATTCTTTTGTTACTTGTTTGGGATCCCGGTATTTATCCATGTATCTGGAACAGAGAATGAACACATTAGTGAAAGAATATTAATACTGTAATAATTTCTGGAAATACATACACATAATATAGACATCCACAAAGAACTAAAAACTTAACCTGTAGTGGAAAAGAGAAATACAGAAGTAACTGGATTTAACAATCTAACAGGTATGGAAAATGAAATGGAACAAAATTTCACAATGAGTACTGAAATACAGATCCCAGAATAGAAAAAATAAAAAACATCCTTTGAAGAGACTTCTAGATGACAGGGGCTGGAAGGATCACATAGTCAATTTCATGATAGTTTGATGATGACGATGATGACAATATATTGTATAGGGGTGAGTACACACATGTAGAGACAAAGAGAGATGGCAGATGGTGGGGCACACACACACACACATTCATAAGTATGTGTAAAAAAAAGTATCAAATATAACTTTGTAATTTCTAGTTTTGCCATAAAATATTGTAGACAAAAATTTAAAATATTCGAGTAATACTGTGTCAGTGTACCAGAAAAAAAATCATGTATCGGCATACAAAATATGACAAAAATTTTATTTTAAATGGCACACTACATCAATTTTTGCATTTTTGGAATCAACAAGATAAAAATTCATTTATATTGGCTGACTTTGGATTTTCTATCTCTTGAGCTCCCTTAGTTGCCCCCTCGTGGAACTGACCCCCAATGAGCAGGATATCTTCTAGCCCCCACTTTCTTTTTGTTCACCTGAAGACAAAGCCTCGAAACATTCTGAGATGCTTCTATTCATTACCAGCAATGAAAAAAGTCCAGGCTACACCTCTTTTGAATAATTCATCATAGTATTTTTTTCCTCATGTAGAAAGAAACCAGAAGTACCTCAAAACCTGTCCCAACACTTTCTTTGTCCACCATTAGTTTGATGACACTGGAACTTAGGTATTAGTAAGAAATACCAGTACTCTGAACATCTGAATAACAGTGCAGCAGTGGTGTGCGGAAGCGTTACGTGAAGAGAAGCAGTGCCTGTATGTATGCCATTTCTCGACTGGGCTTCGATGCCTGTTGCCTACATACAGAGTTTCCATGGAATTGATTCCCCGAAAACGTCATCACCACACGCCGCTGCAGTGCAGCCATTTGTTATAGCACTTATAACTAAATCAAATATTTTTCATAGATGAGTTTTCTTTATAGTTATGTACAATTTCAAGAACATATTAAAATTTTCACATAATAGTATAGGATTCACAAATTCAAAATCGTTATCATAAAAATGTAACTTACAAGTTGAAAGGCTGCTTTAACGGAAACCACTTCTGAGGTCGGATATATGGTGGAGGGAAATCATACTCAAACACAGGCTCTTCCATATCTGAAAAGTAAATACAGCATTACTATTGAAATTTAGAGATGTGTGTCTATATATACCTATATAAAAATATCTTCAAGTTAAATCGCATTTTCATGTTCAGTTAATATACATTATTATTATTATTATTATTATTATTATTATTATTATTATTCACCTTCACTTTTTAACTTTGCTCTAGAGTATGCCATTAGGAAAGTCCAGGATAACAGAGAGGGTTTGGAATTGAACGGGTTACATCAGCCGCTTGTCTATGCGGATGATGTGAATATGTTAGGAGAAAATCCACAAACGATTAAGGAAAACACGGGAATTTTACTGGAAGCAAGTAAAGAGATAGGTTTAGAAGTAAATCCCGAAAAGACAAAGTATATGATCATGTCTCGTGACGAGAATATTGTACGAAATGGAAATATAAAAATTGGAAATTTATCTTTTGAAGAGGTTCAAATACCTTGGAGCAACAGTAACAAATATAAATGATACTCAGGAGGAAATTAAACACAGAATAAATATGGGAAATGCCTGTTATTATTCGGCTGAGAAGCATTTATCATCCAGTCTGCTGTCAAAAAATCTGAAAGTTAGAATTTATAAAACAGTTATATTACCGGTTGTTCTTTATGATTGTGAAACTTGGACTCTCACTTTGAGAGAGGAACATAGGTTAAGGGTGTTTGAGAATAAGGTGCTTAGGAAAATATTTGGGGCTAAGAGGGATGAAGTTACAGGAGAATGGAGAAAGTTACACAACACAGAACTGCACGCATTATATTCTTCACCTGACATAATTAGGACCATTAAATCCAGACGTCTGAGATGGGCAGGGCATGTAGCACGTATGGGCGAATCCAGAAATACATATACATAGTGTGTTAGTTGGGAGGCCGGAGGGAAAAAGACCTTTAGGGAGGCCGAGAAGTAGGTGGGAAGATAATATTAAAATGGATTTGAGGGAGGTGGGATATGATGATAGAGAATGGATTAATCTTGCTCAGGATAGGGACCAATGGCGGGCTTGTGTGAGGGCAGCAATGAACCTCCGGGTTCCTTAAAAGCCATTAAGTAAGTAAGTATTATTATTATTATTATTATTATTATTATTATTATTATTATCATCATCATCATCATCATCATTATTATTACAATAGAGTCCCGAATATCCAGTCTTCCATGTTATCTGGATTGTTTTTTTTAATTACAATAGTGTACGTATATATAGTACTGAATACTAAAAAAAAATTCTTTAAAATCAATTACATACTGTACTGTATTATAAATAAAAAGTCGTTTACTATGTACATGTCAGTAACGTCTTTCTACATTACTGGATCCGACCTCTGTTCTTTAAGATTACAAATCAAAAACCACGTAGCATTCTCACTCTCCATGTTATCTGGAATTTTGCTTATCCAGATTATCCTAGGCCTGTATAGTCTGGATAATTGGGACTCTACTGTATTGTTGTTGTTATTATTATTATTATTATTATTATTATTATTATTATTATTACTACTACTACTACTACTACTACTATTACTATTATTATTATTATTATTATTATTATTATTATTATTATTATTATTATTATTATTATTATTATTATTATTATGGGTGGCTACTGGAGAATATATTATGGAACTTAACGTTTTTTTGGTAGATTGACAGTGTTAGTAAGGCTGAAAATCAGTGACAGGTTACGTTAAGTTTGTTGAGGTTTCTGGTATACCTCCCATATATAATTATTATATTACGTCATCGTCGCCATCTTTGTTGCATCAGTGGGATGTAATATGCCTGTATAGTATTCATCATTAATCCCATTATTATTTTCATGTTCAGTTAATATACATTATTATTATTATTATTATTATTATTATTATTTATATGATATTCTTACTGAGTTTGGTATTCCTAAGAAACTAGTTAGATTAATTAAAATGTGTCTCAGTGAAACGTACAGCAGAGTCTGTATAGGCCAGTTTCTGTCAGATGCGTTTCCAATTCACTATGGGCTAAAGCAAGGAGATGCACTATCACCTTTACTTTTTAACTTCGCTCTAGAGTATGCCATTAGGAAAGTCCAGGATAACAGAGAGGGTTTGGAATTGAACGGGTTACATCAGGTTCTTGTCTATGCGGATGACGTGAGTATGTTATGAGAAAATCCACAAACGATTAGGGAAAACACGGGAATTTTACTGGAAGCAAGTAAAGAGATAGGTTTGGAAGTAAATCCCGAAAAGACAAAGTATATGATCATGTCTCGTGACGAGAATATTGTACGAAATGGAAATATAAAAACTGGAAATTTATCTTTTGAACAGGTGGAGAAGTTCAAATATCTTGGAGCAACAGTAACAAATATAAATGATACTTGGAAGGAAATTAAACGCAGAATAAATATGGGAAATGCTGGCTATTATGCTTGAGAAGCTTTTATCATCTAGTCTGCTGTCAAAAAATCTGAAAGTTAGAATTTATAAAACAGTTATATTACCGGTTGTTCTGTATGGTTGTGAAACTTGGACTCTACTTTGAGAGAGGAACATAGGTTATGGGTGTTTGAGAATAAGGTGCTTAGGAAAATATTTGAGGCTAAGAGGGATGAAGTTACAGGAGAATGGAGAAAGTTACACAACACAGAACTGCACACATTGTATTCTTCATGACGTTAATAGTTATCGACCAATAGCACTATTAAGCATGATAGCAAAAACCATGGAGTCCATGATCTCCAACAGATTAACTTGGTATTTAGAATCCCAAAATCTTTTATCACCAAGACAAGCCGGCTTTCGACAACTACACTCTACAATGAACAAGTCATACGCCTCGGTCAAGAAATAAAAGACAGTTTTAACAAGAAAGAAGATACCTTGGCAATATTTATTGACTTTCAGCTAGCATATGACTCTGTTTGGAGAAATAAATTATTACTAAAACTCCAGAAATTAGGTATCTCCAGCAATATGTTCAGATGGATATCAGAATTCCTTAGTCAATGATTCATTGCCACTAAATTCAATAACTCACTTTCTAGTTACAGACAAACATATCGAGGTCTACCTCAGGGCACTGTCCTCAGCACAACTTTATTCAATATTTATATAAATGACTTACCCTCCCTATTAGAGGAATCAAACATGAAAACAGCACTATTTGCAGATGATATAGTTTTGTGGACTTCTGAATCTTACAGACATAGAGAAAAAATTCAAAATTCTGCTCTTAAAGCTCTAAATCAACTACATGAATGGAATACATCAAATTTGATGACACTCAATTTAAGCAAAAGTAACTACCAAATATTTTCACTCGGTAAAAAAGAAAGAGAATTCAATATCCAATACAATGGCCAACACCTTCCTAGGACTTATGAATCCAAATATCTTGGAGTTATTTTCGATAGTAAGTTAACATGGAGCAACCATTTGAAATACATTTCTGAAAAAGCGCATAAAAGATTCTCCCTTCTAAAAAGACTAGCAGGAAAGAAATGGGGATGCTCTAGGAATACTTTGAACACTACATACAAAATGTTTATACAGCCAGTGCTGACATACTGCGGAGAAATTTTAATTACTTCACCTTTCATAAACGAAATAGAATATGTTCAAAACCAAGCTCTCAGACTCATTACTGGTGGAATCAAAACAACTCCAATAGATTCTATGAGATTCCTCACTAATATTAACAGCATCAAAATGACAATACAAGAAAAAGCACTGATTCAATATGAAAAACTTATTAGATTACCAGGAAACAATTGGCATTCATACAGTCCTCTCTGTAGATTGAAAACTCAAAGAAGTTTCATATCCATTGTTCAAGAATTAAAACAGAAAATCAATATCCCGAATTTAAAAGAAAACTTACAAATTAAACCAAACCCTTTAACTCTATTAAATATGGAATATAATCTAAATTTAACAGAAGAAATACTGAAATCAGAAGTAAACACTGAAATACTAAAACAATTGTCTTTAGAGACAATTAATATTAGATACCATCCACAAAACTGGCTTCATTTATACACTGACGGATCCTTGATCTCCAGAGAACAAGGTGCCGGTGCAGGTGTTACGTGCTGTCTCTTCTCACTTTATAGATCTCTTGGGTATGGAACAACAAGTTTTGATGGAGAAATCATTGCAATAAGTGAAAGTCTCAGAAATCTTCTATGCCACATCAGTAAATTTAAAAATGCAGTTATATTGTCAGACTCCAAAGCAGCTATTCTATCAATAGTCTCTAAACACACACCTTCATCTCAAACTGCAGAAATAAATAAAATGCTCTCTCAATTAATATCACTCAATAAAAGAATTGTATTCCAATGGATACCATCCCACTGTGGAATCCTGGGAAACGAGAATGCGGATACTTTAGCAAAGAAGGGCAGCACTGCTACTTACAGACCTGTTACTAAATCTACATATTACTCTGTGAAAAGATTTATTAAATCTACATACTTAGACTTCAACAAACAAAATTTGATAACACAATCCCATGGGAAAAAATGGAACTCTCTGCATCAAAATCCACAGTTAATTCCCGATTTACCACGAAAATCGTCTGTAGCTGCATTTAGATTGGCAACAGGCCATGATTGTTTGGCCAAACACCTGCATAGAATTGGAATATATCAGTCCCCTAACTGTCCATTGTGCAACTCAAACCAAGAAATGGATTCGGAACACCTCAAAATCTGTGCTTCAGTGGCTGGTCATGATAATATTTTTGAAAAATATTGGAGTGCAAGAGGTCAAATGACTTTATTGTCAAACGCCTGGCATTAGAAAACAACAACAACATTGTATTCTTCACCTGACATAATTAGGAACATTAAATCCAGACGTTTGAGATGGGCAGGGCATGTAGCACGTATAGGCGAATCCAGAAATGCATATAGAGTGTTAGTTGGGAGGCCGGAGGAAAAAAGACCTTTAGGGAGGCCGAGACGTAGATGGGAAGATAGTATTAAAATGGATGTGAGGGAGGTGGGATATGATGATAGAGAATGGATTAATCTTGCTCGGGATAGGGACCAATGTTGGGCTTATGTGAGGGCGGAAATGAACCTCCGGGTTCCTTTAAAGCCAGTAAGTAAGTATTATTATTATCATCCTAACGAGACCTATTGACAATCCAGCTCAAATAAAAAAAAAAAACCGCTGCAGCATGAATATTTCCGTAAGTGATGCTGCAGAACTGTTTTAAGCTATAAACAATTTCAACATACCCAGTGTGTTATGGAAGAAATCTGTAGTCGTGTGGTCCCAATCACACTGAAAAAATGCTAGTCCAGCTGGAGTAATATAATCTTGTCTCTCTCGGTAGAACTCCAGGGTTAGAAAGGTTCTATCCTCCAACTTCAAGCTATAAACAGAACACAAAAAACTTTGCAGGATAAATGTAGCCGACTCATACAAATAGCTAATGTGAAGCCTTTTGTCCTCAATAATGTTTAACGATTTTTTATAGAAATGTCATTTTCGGTAAACTATTAGAAAGTTGATTCTGGCACACTTTCGATACATTTTCTTGTGTACAGCCTTTTCTACTAAATTGTTCAATATATTTTGTTCAGATTCATTATCTTTTGTCAATTTATCAATCTGTATTTTTGAAAATAATGGCACTTCAAGAACTTACATAGCAAATCACAGATGGTAATTTGCTCTAATTCTCTTGTAATGATATTCGTCATTCTTCCCCTCTCTCCTTTAAATAAATAATGACAAACCAATAAAGACAATAATTACATGATCCCAAAAAGAATTTCGTTTATAAGAATGATTATGTGTGTGTGTCTAATGCCTACCCATTTCACTTGCGTGATTCGGGTTCCACATATTGCAGACAGATGTCATGAATGTGACCCATTTTCAAGTTGTACACCATTTCAGCGGGCCACATTATGCATGATGTGTATTTGTGAAGAGTTATGTCGTGTACTAGGATGAGTGTATGTGTTCATGTAAGTGTAGTGTAGAGAATGGGTGAGGATGATGATGGTGAGGAAGGAAGAAGGGGAAACCTGGTGCCGCCATGTAGCCTACTTCTGTCGAATTGCACCAAGGGAGCCGGCAGGCTTAACATCCCCATATAAGAGTGATTATTGTTAAATACAAAATATAAATAAAGTCAGAATTTTATGAGACTAAATTATCACAACATGAAAAAAGATATATAGTAGTGATGATGATTGCTAAATTAAGGTGAAGAATTTTATAATATGGAACTAGTCTTATTCTATCATTAGGGGGAGGATGTTGATTGATGACCTGAAAATAGCTGAAAAATGGCCAATGAAATGCTTCTTTCACATGAAAAGTCCTAAAAGTTAAATAAATAAAAAAGACTTTAAAAGCAGTACCAGTAGCAGCTGGTGGTCAAAATAATGAGTGTGTTACAATTTAAGTGATATTTAAGAGAGAGAGAGAGAGCAGCCATTAAATAAAATTCTCTCTCTTTCTCTTTCTATATATACAGTAGAATCCCGAGTATCCGTCACCCTTTTAACCAAGTGTCGGATTATCCGACTGTTTTTCTCTAGGTTTTTTTTTTTTTTTTTTGCTACAGAAATATATGAAGTTCTGTACATTATATTAGCACGTTATTTTTTTTCGAGAGAGAATTATTACAAGATTTTGCCCTTACACAGTATGGTCTGTTGTTCAAGTTGTTGTACTCTATAACTTCTATATAAAATGTCTTCCATGGGTATCAAAAGAAATCGTGTTGTAGGCCTACTAAGTATCAAAAAGTGCAAATAGAGTGGTTTGGGGAACGAGAAACTGTGGCTTATCTCAGATAACGAGATTGGAATCCCAACTGTATGCGATTTTATAAAAAGCAAGGATAAGGAGTATAAAGTACCTAAATCTACAACACGAGATGTCCACTCTTCCTATCTTCCAACAGAACAGCCATTATAAGGAGTTTCATTGCAACTTTACAATTCGTTGTTAAGAACCAGACTTAAATCAGTGAAGTTCTGATCCACTACCTAGTGTATTCAAAAAAAAGTCATAGAGCAGCTTAGGAGATTGTAAGCATTATTCACTAAATTTACGAAAGTCTTTTATGGTACGAATTATCCGATTTTTTCAATTAACCGTTCAGTCCACCCCTTCATTACCACAGATAATAGAGGTTCTACTATATGAGAGGAACGATCATCTCTTCTACCGGGTTGTTATTCGCCAGATGGAATGGTACACTGGATGATTGGGATATGCGCAGTGGAAGACTTACAAATAAATAGTGTGAATTTTCAGTAACAAATATAATTAACAAATAATGGATAACACTTACATGAATGATAGAATGAAAGTAACATGTAAATATGAAGTTAAGTGAACGGAAAGATATTGCAAATTAATCTCAGTAACCAATAAACCAATCACTGAATCATCAAGACTTTAACTAAGCTGGGCCAATGTACCTACAAGTCATGATACAATCTGATTAACCAATTCCCAATGACAGGTTGCTGACCTATTAAGCGTTTACCCGTTGGAACATTCTCTCAATATATATATATATATATATATATAGCCAACAATATATAAACTTTAACATGAATGCCCAGTCAGTATGCTAACTCATAACACATGCCCCATTAAATTACAGTTACCATGAAATGCAACAAGCAAATTCAACGTACACATTGACTCAGTATTTCACAAAGAATTAACCCAATACAAACTGTCACACGACTGATCAATGTACTCATAACTAATTAAACATATGTCTCACATAAACTCTGCACATAATACTGATAATAATCTCTGTACCTTACAATCAAATAATGGCCAAAAGAGAGAGAGATATATACGTTAGATAATATGTAACCGACGATAGTTTCAAATACAAATACTCGTTTGAATAGAAACAGAAACTCAATACACTCGGGTTTCTGAATAGCAGCGTGTGGAAACTAATGATAACCAATATGGAGTAGCAAGTACTAGAATAATTACGAGACCCATACTATTCTAGTTCATTACACCGCCTATTACGATGTAAGCAAAGAGATCGTAATCACCGCGATGTCACCAAAACTGTCTTGGAATTTCAATTCAACCTCACACATCAAAATTATATATCTTCACGTAACCCCCAACCACTTAAACCAAGACGTATAATCAGCGAGTGATTTCCATACACGATCCACCAATATACTGCAAACACATACAACCAAATATAAAAATAATATCACAAGCCTAATTTAACTACTTCAATAACAAATCTGATACAAACTTATCGTAGCACTGAATCCCAAATATATTCCAAACAAGGTTTCATGTAATCCATAGATTTCTAAGTGAAATATAATGATGCACAATTCTCGAACAATCTAACATGACGAACTTAAGTTGCAAAGTGTAGTTTTCTATTCGAGCCCTGCCTCCTGAGTGCTGATTCCTAAGTGTAGCTATCCGTACGCGCCCTGGCTCCTGAGTAAAGTTGTCGGTACGCACCCTGATTCCTGAGTAAAGTTGTCGGTACGCACGTTGATTCCTGAGTAAAGTTGTCGGTATGCGCGTGATTCCTGAGTAAACTCAAATATATCTGAGCGTAGCCAAGTAACCTCGGCTTCCCTCTCTCTTTTGTTTGACGAAACCAACCGGCCAATAGGAAAATTTAGGTATGAAAATGAAAGGATCAGTAGCGCTATCTATGATATGCTGTCTGAGTGCACTCTGTCGGGCGAAGTGACGTACTAGGTGGATGACTGACGCGTCGAGCTCAGCTCATATATATATATATATATATATATATATATAAAAGGTATTCCCGTAACATGCCATGAAGGCACTTGGGGGGCATGGAGGTTGAGCCCCATGCTTTCCATGACCTTGGCACTAGAATGAGGTGGTGTGGTCAGCACCACGCTCTGACTGCCTTTTACCCCCGGGAAAGACCCAGTACTCAATTTTATAGGAGGCTAAGTGAACCTCGGGGCCGTTCTGAAAGTTTGGCAACGAGAAAAAATCCTGTCACCACCTGGGATCGAACCCCGAACCTTCCAGTCCGTAGCCAGCTGCTCTACCAACTGAGCTACCTGGTCGCCACTATATATATATATATATATATATATATATATATATATATATATATATATATATATATATATATATATAAACAAATTAATTCTCAATTAATACAAATTCATTGATAACCATGGTTGTATACAGTAACATGAATAAGGTATGATTTTTAAACTAAAGCAAAACTAACATTTATTCACAGCAACTAAACAATAAAACTTACTGTAACAGTTTTTATTTCTGTCATGGTGGTCATGTCATGTATGAAGATCGATGTAAAAAAAAAGATCTGCTTTAAGGTGATCTTAGGCGGCTTTTACACTGAAGTTACATGCCATGTACAACTTGCAATGTGGATGCACAATGCATGCTACTCTTTTTAAAACTTACATAAACAAGTAGAAGCATTCATAATGAAGTAGGGTGGTAGCAGTGCAGTTTGCAGAATGCGACTTACCATATAGATCTGGGGCCTGTTTCACAATGTTTACAATCTTTGTAAATTGTAAACTTTGCTTGTAAATTGTAAACTTCTGTTTCACAATCTTTGTTTGTAATGTTGAACTTTACAAAGGAAATCAAATCTTTACAAATTAAATTTTGCTCACTTTACAAGTATTCTGTTTCACAATGAAGAGTAATTTTACAAACGTGTAAATTTTACTCGTAAAATCAGCACATTTCCTACAATACCTCTGACATGTGTAAAGTTTGATATTGCAACAAATTATGAATAAATACAATAAAGAAATACTCATTAAATTAATTTTTGAGTAACTGGATAATATTAAGAATTAAACTAAAGCAGTTTTGATGTTATTAAGGAGTTCAGACGAAGATATGAATTTAGGCCTAATCAAATGAAGACGTATATGTAAAATTCTCCGGGTAAGAATTAATAACACATTCGTATCATTGTATAAATTTAATTAAAGGTTTCGAATGAGTCCCGCGCTATACTTCAGAATACCACGTAAGTACTTATATAGTCCTACGATGACTGTACTTAATAAATACTCTCACTTAATAAAGAAGTTCCCTACACCAAAAATAAATAATACAATAATGCAATAGCGACACTACTTACGAGGTATTCTGAAGTCGTTTCAAGTCCTGTTTTGCTGGAATCTCTCCTACAAGATATGGAACATCATATCCAACATCTAAAAGGGAAAAGTGACGCCCTAACCTCAAAGCGAGAACTGTATTGTTTTGCATTGGATGCATACTAGCTGTCAGTTCCGTTGGTTAGCAGATAAGCACGGAATTTCTAAAATATCAGTGTGCCAAAGTACCCACAGGGTAGTGAATGTTGTTAAAAGAGTTAAATTCGGGGCAGGTTTTTGATCACCAAAATGTTATTTATTATAGCACAGAATTTTTATGCTGCTGATGAGATCACTAATGTTTGTGAGGTTATGGATGCAACATTAATAAATACTGATGGATCAACACAAAAAAATGAACCTGATTTTGTGGTTAGACATCGTAATTATTGTATCAATTGCATATTTGTACGTGGACCAAACATGTTATTTACTTATTTGACTGAATTTGGTGTTAACTTTGGTCATTTAAGTAATAGACGTATTGGTATACTCGACCAATCACATCACATGAAACTCCATTGTCGCCAATATATGAAAATCTAAATACTTTTAATTTTTTTTAACAATACTTTATATTTTCTGTTGGTGAAATATGAATCAGCAAGCTTAGAATAATCTATTTTAGTACAAAATATGAACATAAGTATCAATAATAGTAAAAATACAGCAACTTTAGCTCTGCTCCTTAGCGATATTTGTAAACTGTCGTTGGCGATCGTGTGTAACCAATAATGCGTATTTGTAAATTTCTTTAGCTGATTTTGTAAAGTTCGTCAAACTTTACAAACTAATAAAATAGCATTGTGAAACACAATTTACAAGCATTTGTAATCTTTTACTTGTTATTTGTAAATTGTTAATTTGTAATGTGTAAGGATTGTGAAACGGGCCTCTGGACTTATTTTGTGCCATGCTACTCGGGACCGCATGTTTTACTCAAGTCACATGCTTTGTCTAGTCTCTGCACAGATTTCAGAGCGTGTTCACTTGTTACCACATATGTGTACTGTATAATCATGTATTCACAAAAACTACCAGATAACTTACATTTCAATATATTATTCGTGCAAACCATGGAGAAATACGATAACAGTTTGAAGGAGTATAGCAATTGCAATGAACAACATAAAGCCTGAACAATTTTCCTTTACAGATAGACCAAGTTAATGCCCAGACATATTCAAACATTTTTAACAAGAGCCAGAACAGGTCACACACAAAATTCAAAATTCTGCTCTTAAAGCTCTAAATCAGCTACATGAATGGAATACATCAAATTTGATGACACTCAATTTAAGCAAAAGTAACTACCAAATATTTTCACTCGGTAAAAAAGAAAGAGAATTCAATATCCAATACAATGGCCAACACCTTCCTAGGACTTATGAATCCAAATATCTTGGAGTTATTTTCGATAGTAAGTTAACATGGAGCAACCATTTGAAATACATTTCTGGAAAAGCTCGTAAAAGATTCTCCATTCTAAAAAGACTGGCAGGAAAGAAATGGGGATGCTCTAGGGATACTTTGAACACTACATACAAAATGTTTATACAGCCAGTGCTGACATACTGTGGAGAAATTTTAATTACTTCACCTTTCATAAACGAAATAGACTATGTTCAAAACCAAGCTCTCAGACTCATTACTGGTGGAATCAAAACAACTCCAATAGATTCTATGAGATTCCTCACTAATATTAACAGCATCAAAATGACAATAGAAGAAAAAGCACGGATTCAATATGAAAAACTTATCAGATTACCAGGAAGCAATTGGCATTCATACAGTCCTCTCTGTAGATTGAAAACTCATAAAAGTTTCATATCCATTGTTCAAGAATTAAAACAGAAAATCAATATCCCGAATTTAAAAGAAAACTTACAAATTAAACCAAACCCTTTAACTCTATTAAATATAGAATATAATCTAAATTTAACAGAAGAAATAATGAAATCAGAAGTAAACACTGAAATAATGAAACAATTGTCTTTAGAGACAATTAATATTAGGTACCCTCCACAAAACTGGCTTCATTTATACACTGACGGATCCTTGATCTTCAGAGAACAAGGTGCCGGTGCAGGTGTTACATGCTGTCTCTTGCTCACTTTATAGATCTCTTGGGTATGGAACAACAAGTTTTGATGGAGAAATCATTGCAATAAGTGAAAGTCTCAGGAATCTTCTATGCCACATCAATAAATTTAAGAATACAGTTATATTGTCAGACTCCAAAGCAGCTATTCTATCAATAGTCTCTAAACACACACCTTCATCTCAAACAGCAGAAATAACTAAAATGCTCTCTCAATTAATAGCACTCAATAAAAGAATTGTATTCCAATGGATACCATCCCATTGTGGAATCCTGGGAAACGAGAATGCGGATACTTTAGCAAAGAAGGGCAGCACTGCTACTTACAGACCTGTTACTAAGACTGGTGTTCATAGTCGACACTTTCGATTAAAGTGTCCTTTGGAAGACGCAAAGTATCACTTTTCCGTTGCACAGTCGATACTTTGGTGCAAAGGAACACTTTGGATGAAGGTGTAGTTCCGACCACACTTTGAGCCGAAAGTGACACTTTGTAGAAAAATGGCGGACGTCTTGGAAGTTGTCGAATTATTAGAACGTGCGGAAGAGATGGCACAATTAGTGGACAATGTACAAATTAGAGATAGGCCTAAAGACAATCCCGTGGAATTTTATAATGATATAGAATTTAAAAAAACGGTTCCAGTTTGATAAAGAAACTTATTGAGATTGCTTATATTTTCGATGACTGGTTGACAAAAACGAATAATAGACGTTTGTCAGTGCCTCCAATAATACAGTTATTGACTGCATTAAAATTCTATGCTACAGATATGTATGTACCATACATTAATATATATAATATAGTTCAGGTATTTCTGTAGTAACATTCGTATATTTATAACCTCAATTCGACAAAGTGATATGTAGGTAGATATGCCTATATAACCTATTTTTTATTACTGAAACGAATTTTAACTTAAATAATATTAAACTAACTTCAATCTAATGTAGGCATAACTATCTTAAATTAGCATTGGGAGACCTCACGTGCCTGCCTTCTAAGCAGATTCCATAATTATATTGGGTTTAAAATGTTTTTGATTTTTGTTGACTACCTGTATTTTGAGATAAGATTTATCTTGATGTTGATATAATCATTACTGTTTTGATACCGGTAATATATATTTTCACGCCGGTAAGCAATACATCTACTGTCTCTAGTTCATGTGCAGTCATAATCTTACCATGAAAAGAGATCTCATACTATTAGGCCTAGTTTATTTTGCATTGTAGAAACATTTGGCATTCAAAATATTCCTGAAGAGCAGGCAATAATGGAAACGAGAGAGAGAAAATAGTAGTAGTAGTAGTAGTAGTAGTAGTAGTAGTAGTAGTAGTAGTAGTAGTAGTAGTAGTAGTAGTAGTAGTAGTAGTAGTAGTAATAATAATAATAATAATAATAATAATAATAATAATAATAATAATAGCAGTAGTAATATGTTTATTTCATTCTTTTTTACTTCTATTCACTATTCACGAAAAAGACAAAAATGAAAATAACGGAAATAACACGATATATCAATGAAGCAGATACGTATAAAACCTAACCTAACGATATAAATTTGATTATATATATATATATATATATATATATATATATATATATATATATATATATATATATACTAGTGGCTTGTGCAGCAAATGCTGCTGCAAACTAAGTTTGTTAGACGTTCAAATAAACATTTTTCAGATTTATTTTCAATGAAGAATACTTGTCTTTTTAATAGTTATTTGCTTCCATAATAATGAAACATACTCCCTCTGAATGGATTTTTTTAGGCCAAATACTTTCTCTTGAACCTATCCAACTTTAGTTTTTGAGTTTCAACGCGAAAACGCAAGTATCAATGTCAGGACGATAGCAGTAGCTATTTCAGGTCATTGTGGAATGTAGGCGAAAGTTAAAAAAATGTCAGGTTTGCTAAGCTTTCGAACAATAGCATTTTTGTATAGCTGCTGCATGTAGAACTTGAAATGTAGAGCGTAAAATCATTTTATCCTACTAAGAGATCTTGCTGAAATGATCTGGAGACTACACAATTTTCTAGGCCTCTTATTTTATCAGTAAGTAATACCTTTTGATCTTTCCTTAGTAACTGTAATTTTTGCGCTCTCTCGAGCCAATACTGAAGACAATGACACATATCAATATCTACACTACACTGCCATTAAGTATATGAAAAAGACCCAACCCCACTGGGCTAATAAGTATAAAAATATTTGATTTTTAATAACATTATTATCTTAAGTTTTGTAGTTATATATAGCAGCCACTCAGTAAATTATAGAAATGAAGATCAAATTAAGATATTCTCTACATTTACTTGCATAACCTTAAAACGTTTCACTTTCATGTCATCAATATAGCATCAATATTATGCACAATTAATGAAAAATAGATGCATCATGATATTAACTATAATAATATTTAATTTCTAATAATAATGTCATGAAACCACCTCAAGTTTCGTAGATTTGAATATCCAATACACAGCTGTACTCAGAAAATTGTTATACACTGCAGAATCAGTTTTTAATAACAAATTGAATTGAGCTCTAAATATGTCGGCAATCCTGCAGGTCATGGTCTTCGTGTAATAGCCTGTTGTTTATTGTAGTTTGTGTTTTGTTCTGAAATTCAATCAAGTTGTCCGTGATTCGATAAAATTAATTCTCAAAACTGGCAACAGATGGATTTTGGAAAATAGGAAAATTATGTAGGAAAATTGACATTTCACTAAAAACTACTACTTTTCCGAAAAACTTTGGGTTCCAAGCTTCAAAATGAGGGGCCATTTATTAAAATCCGTTGAGCCGTTTTCCCGTAATTTCCATTACCAGTTCAAATTATATATATAGATATATATAAACATACACAAAACCCTAGATCATATATACTAACAGATAGCTCTTTTATATAGGCTTTAGGGTTTGCAGTCGAGGCCGGCTTGATGTAGTTCAATTATCGTCAACAGATGGCACAACGACCAACACCATCACGAGACACGAACTCTGAACCGGTCTGGTCGGTCTAAATCGATTATTTCCTGCTTACGAGATTATCTCGTATGTACTGTCGACAACTGATGACCATGGATAAATATTATTGGCCTATATGACCTCGGCAAGTTCGGAACGAGGGAGCTAAATATAGTTGTCACGTGGGCGAAGGGAAGAGATAAGATAAAGTACGCCTTTGTATTGAATAGAATGCAATACAATCTCTCGGCGCAAAGCCAATGTACCTATATAGAATATAGAATATGTAGACCATGTTATAAAGTTATCGGTCGGCTAAATTATGATTCGTTATCTCTTCTGTTTTTATATATTTGTCGTGAATATTATTTATATTATCAACTGAATGTATAACATAATTTATCCGTTAATTGATATTTTACTAAGATAAATCCAAAGAATAATGGGAAATAAGGGACCAAACACTGAAAAATAAATAAAATAAGAGAATTTGACGTTCATAATTATAATGTTGTCGGAGTTTCGTTATACTTTACTTTGAATTATTTTAACTTGCACCACAAAAACGTATGAAAATTAATGTTAACATTACCTATTTAGTTATGATAGTAGTATATTGGAAAATTTGTGCATAATAGCCTGATTACAATATATAAGTAATACTATCCTAACCTAAGCAATAGTAGTCTTGTTTATTTCATACATGTTCGTATAATTATACAAAAACAAGAATAATCTAGTTTGCAGCCTGTGATGTCTCGTTTACAGTATTATATAATATACATATTACGATATTTACTAGGTACTTTAACAATATATAGTTAATAATATAAAATATACAGGCCTAATCCATTACCAAGAAATACCCCTTCCCTCACATTTTCAATACTGTTTACCTCAAAAGGCCTTCAAATCTTAAAAACTATTAGACACTGGATTAAAATAGTCATGTTGATGTAGGCCTAAAACATTACATTTTTTTGTCACTACTCCTGATCCCATTTTAACAGTTTCAGGTTTTGTAATTTGTAACAATACTAACAATACTGATGGGTCATTCCATAGTGACACACATAACATTTTCGAAGTAACTATGATCTTCACAGGATATTTAATTAAATACTTAAGAGTTTATGAAAGAGACATCACTGTCTTTTACCGTAAGCATTCCAAAATATAAACAGAAAATCTTAATGAAAAGGAATAATTAATCGTGTAAAAAATATGAAATATTATATGGTGTGACGAACATTTTTTTGCCACTTAATTTATTACCAAAATGGAAAATGTTCATATTATTGTTCCAAATGACATAAATAGTTGTTTTCCAAAGAATTAAGACACTTGTGTAGTACATGTAACTGCTGACATACTTTAATCAAAATAACAGTGCCATTAACAAATAAAATATTACGAATTATATTGTGACACACGAACATTTCTGCCAAGTTGATTACTATTTTTTTCAGATGCATATCGAAATTTATACACAGTGCCTACAGTTCTTATTATACAAAGCAACACTTGATTACACTAAAATACACATTCAGATTTAAAATGTTCTTGGTTATTTACAACCATATGTGGTGATATCTCCTGTGTAATATCATGTGCTGAATATACCAATATAGGCTATCTATTTTTCCTCCCATTTGTAGTACTTTCCTTTCTTGAACATCACGGAAACTTTAAATTCACCACCACAAGCTTTTGTAACTTCCTCTGCTTATCTGACGTCTTTTTTTTAAATTGATTATTTAACGATGTTGTATCAACTACTAGGTTATTTAGCCTCGATGGGATTGGTGATAGTGAAATGATATTTGGCGAGATGAGGTTGAGGATTCGCCATAGATTACATGACATTCGCCTTACAATTGGGGAAAACCTCGGAAAAAACCTCAACCAGGTAACTTGCCCCAATCAGGATTTGAACCCGGGCCCACTCATTTCACGGTCAGATGTGCCTACCATTACTCCACAGCAGTGGACCGAACATGGGTTATGTACATTAATTCTTTTGACTTTCAGTTAGCTTTCTTAAGAATACACATAAAGAAATGTAGTGTTTTCAGGCTATCCTTGTAATATTAGTGACTTATTTCAACCAGTTTGTTACTAAAATATATACAGTACCTAAGTGTTTACTTGTGGCACTGGTGATCCATTTAATTGGTATATGAGACGAATTTAATTTTGTGTTTTACAGAAGGATACATATTGATTTACTTTTGCTCACATTGATTTTAATTTTATTTGTTGTAGTCCAGTTTTCAATAACGTCAAGCTAGTTTTGCAAGGCGGTGATACAAGATTTATCACTAATTTTTTCTATATATTATACAGTCATCCACGAATAACCTTGCCTGAGAAGTGGCATTTCTATTCAAATCCTACAATAATTTTCAGTAAATATTTTGCACCGAGAAGCTATTATACATTTAATTTTACTTCTGAGACCAGTGAAATATATGCCAATTTTATTAGAAAGGTGCATGTATAATTATCCAATAGCATGATGTTATCTGCAACAAAAACTAAAGGGCATGAAAGAAAAGAAGAAAACATTAATGCTGTGGTTCTTAGAGTTCCATTAGAGTTACACGTTCATTGTCCACTGAAAGTTGTATTTCTCTATTGAAGTGTAAAAGAGAAACTCTCATAAATTATGTCAGAAACAAAGAGAAAGGCACCACCCAAATATGTGGGATAATTAATTTAATAATGTTATTACCGGGACTTGAAAAAAGCAATCATATGTAATGGGTGGGGAAAAAAATACTTTTTAATCGCGCTTCTATAGTTCGACAATGCAGACTATTCAGAGTTTTGCCTGACAGGTGAGCTACCATAAATTCCTTGAAGTCCTAGTTATTATTGAAGCCAAATGTGTGTCTATTGTCAAGAGTCCATTTTATTTATACTTGTTAAGACATCATTCATAGACTAGTTACCGCTTTCAGTTTTGATACTACATACATTGAAATTAATCTATTATTATTCGTCCTATTTATACATTTATATTGAATGATTCGGTCTACCTTCATAACACATCTCATCAACAATACTCGATAAAGTTGAATTAGCTTCCATGCTGCGTTGTATTTATTTTGTCATGTTCCTATAGCAGGAATATTAAATAGGAATTCCTTAAAACAGATTTATATTCACTCCTATGCCTTTATATAGAATACCAGTACATATACTGTATTTCTTAAGATTTGGTTACTTTATAAACAGTATGTTAGTGCAAGAACTCTTTTTTTCATATTTAATAATTCTGGCATGTGTCATTAAATATGCTTGAGACCTCTGTCTCTCTGAATTACTCTTTACTAACTGGAAACATATTCCAAATTTATATTTTAAAAAAGTATTAAAATATCCTCACAATTTAGAGCATAACAATTCCCGAAATAATCATCCTACATTAAATTATTAAGATAAAAATGATTCAATCTATCGCTTGTAACAATACCTTTATGGTCCTAATAAATTAAGAAATAATTTACATCCAACAGATTTATTTTAAAATGGCCTGCAGTTATTATTTTGAATTTTATTTTACCTTAATAAATTGAGTTAAGGTACAATAAAATTTCATCAAGTTTCAAACAAAGTAATTCCATCTTTCCAACAGGGGACAATAAATACTTAAAGTAATGCTAAACTCGAAAAACTTATTGATGCAACTTAATTTCATATTCTATACCACTAGCACCAAAAAAAAGTATCCTATTGTTCATACTGATTCAAGATGAATAATTTCTTAGTGTTTGTCCATTCCACTTTTTTTATTGTCCTTCCCATTTCTATTTCTCTCATTTTTAGTAGGTACTTCACACGTAATATATGTTTTATTTTAATACATATAATGACCATGAAGATAAAATGGATTTGAGGGAGGTGGGGTATGATGATAGAGACTGGATTAATCTTGCACAGGATAGGGACCAATGGCGGGCTTATGTGAGGGCGGCAATGAACCTTCGGGTTCCTTAAAAGCCATTTGTAAGTAAGTAAGTAAGTAATGACCATGAAGATATTTGGATATGCCTTACAAAATTCTTGCTGAAGACCATTGTGGTAATATTCTGCCGCATCTGTAGTTTGTACATTTCGAAATTTTCGTGCTTCAGCCCAGAATTCAGGCGGGGGGAGGGGAGGTTGATGTGCCAATGTAGTTTTCCAGAATATAATAATATTCAAAACATTCTCTAATAGGAGGGGCCTCTGATATTAGCTCTGCAAAAAATCTGATACCGGTACTTCTGTTGCTGGTAAATAAGAAAGAACGAAATATAAAAATTTTTAACCACTTTCGAATTTCAGGTGCTTTGTGTCTCAGCTGCTGGTTTGATATACTGTTTGTTTCCTTTAATTTTCCAGAGCAAAAACTGTCCTAAGCGAAATTTACACTCTGTAATTTTAACACTGGGAACATTTATTTTGGCAGCATTGTGTGATGCTATTTCATAATATAACAAGAGCTTTGAAATGATTAACTGCTAACTACTTACCTGGGTGAAGCGGTTCCTGTGATTTCTGAAGTGAAAACCGTTCAATTTATAAGGAATTTTTTTGTGGAGATGCAGTTGATTGTATATGCAAGGTGTAAAAGTGCCTAAACTAACTGACCCCAGTGCTGTCATGGAGGCCACATGAGGCCATATATCGTATGGAATCTACAATTTTTTTTTAATTAATCGTATGGGGAAATGAAAATTTTGTCTGTAAGGAGCCATACGGCATATGGTGCCTAAGTTTTGTACGTGGAGATCTATACAGATCTTAGATCATCTCTTCCTGTTCCTACTGTACCTATTTTGTTTGATGTTCATAAACAAAAATTATCCACCTCTTCAGCACTGGAATCCAGAATTATATAAAATAATGGTTGAAAAACAAGAAGTGCTGCAAATATACACTCCAAGATTCATCGAGACAAGTGTGCATCTATGGTGGTGCTACATGGTGTATTCTTTAAATCAAACTTGTACAATTAAATTGTAAAGCAAAACAATTTATTTACTTCTTCTTTAATATTAAAAAAAAATAATTAAATGGCAATTGGAGAGATAGAGAGAGGAGAGTAAAATATATTTCAAGGGAGAAAACAAGGGGTGGGGTGTATGGCCAAGAAAAAAATTACCATGACAGCACTGACCAAACCTAACCTGTTTACAGACTCATGTATGCAAGGTGAATAAGCGGAGTATGAAGGAAACTACCTCAGCGCTAGTTTAACTCTTATAGATGAACTATATAAAGAATTTCAAGTGTCAATATTGTCTCAAAGGTTTCTGTGTAACAAACTTCATTTAGAAATGTCCATCTGCGATTATGTTAACTGCAGAAGAAGGAAGAAATATTGTCGTCATATGAAGTTACTCAAATTTCCAATTAAGGACAAGGAAAGGCTACAAAAGTTATTTTTGATTTCACCCTTATAAATTGAACTATTTTCACTTCAGAAATCACCGTAACTACCTCAGCACTAGTTTCAGTAATTTAAGGACCAGTATAAAGTAAATTTGATTAAAGCGAGAAAGAAATTCGTAAGGGAGGCGGTCAGGAGGGATTGAGGTTGTCTACTAATTCGTTACAACAACTATTATAGGCTATTTCATATGACTAACGATGATTTGTAGAGAGCAAAATACCTACAGTAGGGTAAAGAATCTAAATCAGTACATTTATGAGAACGGATATAAAAGTGTCAGGAAAATAACAGAATTACCGTATATTGCAATTAACTCTGCATTGGCAGAGAAACTGCACAGGGTATCTTAAATCTGTTGAAAATTAGAAAATTGTGTAAAAAAAATGCATTCAGAGCGAATTTTCCAGCCTGATAATATCTCGCCCACGTTATGGACATAATTCAATACCGTAAGACTGATATGAAACGAATACTAGAACAATTTGTTAAACAAAGACGATGTTCAGTAGTTATTTAACAACATACAGAGCAAATAAAAACACAAACGCATATTCTAGCAATAGTTCAGATGAAAAGAAAATGATTAGTACGACCGCTTATTTGTAAAAAGAACACTGCCAGCTGTGTAGCCTACATGAAGCAATATATCAGGTCTACGTTATGAACACGTTGAATTTAATGTGGACGAGAAATGTACAGTTATTATTTATCTGCTTCAATATCGCATCATATAATACACCTGTAAAATGAAAACGTGTAGGGGGAGGGAGTTGTAATTCTTCCCCTTTCGGATAAATTTCAGAAGAGGGATACCTGCTTTTCCTTCATATTCAAAAATTGTAATCTTGGTCACACAAAATAAATTAGTGCCTTTTCGTGAGCATCATGATGTGCATTCAACAAACGCAGACAAATCTGCTCTTTTTAGTATTTTGTGATAGTTGTTGCTAGGGAGGTATTGTATACTGAAAATTAAAAACAATTAGTTATCGTACATCAAATGATGACAGATTTATATATTGAACGCAAACAACATTATATCAGCCATGTACCAAAATGTCATCTATGTGTGTTGATGAATTTGGGTAAAACAAGCTTCTGTATGCTACAATTTAGCGACACATCAAAGTCTTATTGTAACATAACCTCACTTTACAATGAGTAAGAAATTTGGAGGTGGCATCACGTAAAAAAGTCTTCCCACAGTCGTATTACTCTATGTACTTTTCAGGTACTCTGCCATCTAGTGTTTGTTATCGCAAGCTCATTTCTCGACACTAGCGACGCATAGCGTCCGTTATTTTCCAGTTGCGTCCAAATTTAACATAAGCTTGAGCGATCTGTTTTATATATGATCTAGGACAAAACTTAACCTACTCAGTCCAACTTAACCTAACTATATAAACTAATAGAAGATATGTAGGCTACAAAATCTAACCAAACTATATAAATCAGTGGAACGGATACATACAAAATCTAACTTAGCGACATAAATCAATGAAAAAGATATGTACAGAACCTAATCTAACTATATAAATTAATGGATCAGCTATGTACTGTACAAAACCTAACCTAATTTCACCAGCAGCATCACTAACTATTCAATAAAATGTTATATATCTGAACTGACTGAAATAATCTAAACTATCGGCAACAAAAACTAGAAACTGAAATAAAACTACTTTAAATATATATTTTCTTTCTCGCGCAATCAATTAGGCTCCCAATTCGAATCACAAGCATTGTAATTTGTAGGTTATACGTCATTAATTTGTTATTGTTTGTTCACTTGTTTTGAAAGGCATTGTGGGACTTCTGTTACCAACCAAATTGAAACTGTACACTTTGCTGGCGTAAAGTGACACTTTGTGAAGTGCACTTCTTCAGTCGTCTATGAATACCACTAATATGAAAGAGCCACTATCGTCAAAAGTGTCACTTAGCAAAGTGGTGATATAAAGTGTCGACTATGAATACCAGCCTAAATCTACGTATTACTCTGTGAAAAGATTTATTAAATCTACATACTTAGACTTCAACTAATAAAATTTGATAATACAATCTCAAGGGAAAAAATGGAACTCTCTGCATCATAATCCACAGTTAATTCCCGATTTACCACGAAAATCGTCTGTAGCTGCATTTAGGTTGGCAACAGGCCATGATTGTTTGGTCAAACACCTGCATAGAATTGGAATATATCAGTCCCCTATCTGCCCATTGTGCAACTCAAACCAAGAAATGGATTCGGAACACCTCAAAATCTGTGCTTCAGTGGCTGGCCATGATAATATCTTTGAAAAATATTGGAGTGCAAGAGGTGAAATGACTTTATTGTCAAACGCCTGGCATTAGAAAACAACAACAACAATTGTATCTACACCGATTTCACCTTTCTGATAATCCTACTTGTCTGTGGTGTAATAATCATGATGAAGGTATGGACCACATTCTTCTATACTGTCCATCCATAAACCACAAAAGAAGTAAACTAAAATCATCAGTACCAGTTGCAGGACACAGACAGCCCTGCAGTATAGCCTATACTGACTACACCCCAACTCTGGCTACTAGCAACAGGCATCTATAATGAACACCGATCAAAATACCCCTCATTTCTCATGAAAAACAAAAACTGAATAGACCACAGTGGATTATAGTGGACTTTATGTTGTCAGCAAACAGCTGGATACATTAAGAAGATTGACTGATTGATTGATTTGCTTCTAAAGAGGATTCTTTGTTGCAAGAATGACTGGGAATTATGATGGTAAAACTACACACCAAACATCACATACAGATTTATGATTTATTAGCCCCTACATCTGAGTCAAGTTTAAGAACGGTCTTTATGCAGTAGCAGCCGATGATCGAAATCCTCGGTGAGGCCAGATGCAACTAGTTTAAGTGCCTGCGATAGGAAATGTTTATTTATGATATTCTTTATTGTTATATTATTAATATCATGATTACTGTATTATTATTATTATTATTATTATTATTATTATTATTAGTATTATTATTATTATTATTATTATTATTATTAGTCTATTATTATTAGCCTACTATTGATGAAAAATAATGTCACTCACCAAATAAGCTGTTATGCTGTGAGTTTCAGTGATTGTTTCAGTGTGATGAAGCAACCCACATTACGTGTTGAAAATCCCCTCCTTTCTGTTCTTTTTATTTTTTTCCCTGACAGCAACGAACAAGGCCAACAGAGAAGTTTATTTTGCACCACATTACCACTTAACCATTTATGTTGCCCATACCAGGATGCAATAGAAACTCGCGTTTTAAGATTATCTGTCAGAAAAATTGTCAGCGGTGTCGTAGGTATCTCAGTAGACTCTCTCTTTATTTAAAACTTCCTTTCTTTCAATATTATTTCTTCTCGAAAAAGGACACTTTAACAATGAATTAACTACACCAGCATTATTTCTCGCATTTGTTTCTGTTTATATTTCCCCGAAATACATAACAACATTGGCCCAGATTCACTACTGTACTACGAAGTACAATAGTACAACACCCTCGCTTAAGTCATAAACTGAGACATAAGGGGAGGGAATAGTGTGGGTCTCTGCCTGCCAAAGAGCTGGAATTTGTGTTATTTATAACCTATTTAGGAAGACAAGTCACCATTGCTATTCCCACCCCACTCTACCCTTGACGCCGGCCCATGGATGTGAGGAGTGAAACCTGACCAGGCCACGAGGCCAGACGAATTGTGCCTCGGCTACAACGTTTTAAGCACAAGCTCAAACCCTGCGAAAATACAGGAAATTCAGAAGACAGATCCGGCACGATCGATTCTGGCCTCAGGAACAAATTTTACTGCAAAACAGGTCTATATACATCACAACCAGACCCGGCACGAGCGATTCTGGCCTCAGGAGTAAATTTTACTGCAAAACAGGTCTATATACATCACAAAGTTTTAAAATGCTTCTACAGCAATGCTTCAGTCAAATAACTAATACATTATATAAAAACACAAAATTTGATTTCTGTTAAGCCAAGTGACTGAGGCCCGGCCTCGCTTGCCTCAGTCAATCAGCCGCCACTGTCTTTATGTAATCCTTTGCATAGGAAATATATCTTACCAAGGTCCTTCTTTCTTGAGTTTGCTGTAGTCCATCTTCTTGTCCTGTTTGTAAAGAATGAACACCAACCGATGATAGCCAGTGCCCCGAGGAGGGAAAGGCTGCAAGTAATTCCATACTACTTCGCCTTTGCTGATGTCACTGCCTGGTATGTTACCCCTACAAGTAAATCCAGAAGTATTGTATCGTATTGTATTGTAAAGGGTACGGCAAAACATCCTCCCTAATTTAAAGTTTAAATAAAAAACAGATGGATCAAAATAAGGAAACTTTATTAATAAGAATGGTATCTTAACAGTGGGAATTTTTAATTTTTTGAATAACGTGTCTCTCAAGTAGTGTCCTTCACTATCAATGCATTGTTGAACACGACTTCGGAAATTCTGCATCACTCTAACTAGCATTTCTCAGGAATTAGACCAATTTCTTGCATTTCTTAGGTCTGGCAAAGTCCTCGGCCGATGTTTGAACACCTCAGCCTTAAGATGCACCCATAGAAAAAAATCGCAGGGTGCAAGGTCTGGTGATCGTGCTGGCCAGGGGACGTCGCCACGTGAAGAAATTAAGCGTCCAGGAAACATCTGAGCAGTGACAACGGAATTACCACTTACTAGAAACGATACCACAGCGTAAGCACGTTCTTCACCCATCCACGGCATAGTTGGAATTCGTTACAGATTACAATTTGCACTAACTGAATGTCAATTCAGTGTATTCAATGTCCTATTCAATTCTTGTTGTTTTGCGCATATCATTTGATATCGCTATGGCAATGCATGTAAACCTAGATTTCCCACTGTTTAGATACAATTCACATTAATACAGTTTCCTTATTTTGATCCATCTATTCTTTATCTAAACGTTAAATTAGGGAGGATGTTTTATTAATTAACATTCCATGGTATTCATACATTGCTTCACAGCTAGAATATGGAACAAGTCAAAAAGCTTAATACTACTATAAAGTCTTAATTTATAGTCACAGTCTAGCTGAAATATATACAGAAGAGGTTTACAATATAATCTACTAGTACAACACAAAGTTTTAGTATCAATTTCATGAAGGGCTGTTGAATGTCATGAATTCACCTACAGAATAGAAGGCATGAGAAATTAGGTACTTCTTTAATTTGGCACTAAATAATCTTATGTTTTGAGTTTCATTTTTTATATCGATAGAGAGGCTATTAAACATTTTTACTGCCATATAATGCAATCCTTTTTGATAGCATGGTAGACTTGCCGATGAAATATGAAAGTCATTTTTTGACGCGTATTTATGCTATGAATGGTTGAATTAGTTACAAAGTTTTTACAATTACATATGAGCAAGATTATTAGTAAAAAAATATACTGACAAGTCATGAGCATTATTTGTAGTTTTTTAAGATAGTCCTACATGATTCCTTAGATTTGGCACCTACTATTATTCTAATTACTCTTTTTTTGTAGTAGGAATATACTGTTACTATCTGTGAAATTTCCCCAGAATATTATTGTAAAACTCATTACTGAGTGGAAGTATGCAAAGTATTTTGTTTTTAAGGTAATGACATTTACTACCTTTTGCATAGATCTATTAGCAAAACATGCTGAATTTAGTCTGGGGATAATTTCTTTAATATAATTTTTCAAATTTAACATAATTGATTTTTAAGCCAAGAAATTTGATTGTTGTTTCTATTAGAGACCTATTGTTAATTAATGCACTTGAAATTTGTGAAGTTGAATTTGGACAGGAGTAGACAAGTTATAGACAAATACGTCACTATTGAATTATCTTAAATGAGTTCATTACATTACTCAATACATCACATGTCAAGAAAACGAAATATATTAGACATAAGTAACTTTTACTCAGTGCTTAGAGTTCGAATCTCATGACAATAAGATTACCCAAATTACTTCCATTAATTTAACTGAACTCTTAATATTTTTATGCTCGACCATGCCGAAATGTAGTAATTATACACCTGGTAGCAGAAATTTAATGCATGCCATTAAAGTACACCTACTCATTAAAGGTCAGGTCTTTCAGCCAATGGCGACTCAGGTTACAACTGTTCTGCCAATGACAGGTCAACTTTCTACCATTATAAAACCGCAAGTATCGATTATTCTTGGATATGCAATTGAAAGAGAATTAGCGAAAAGTCACGGAGGCTGGAAATACAATACTGTCGCAGAAGGTTATGTTCTGTTACTATAATAATTAGCGTTAATTGTAAATAATATTCAAATCAATACAATTTGTCATCTCGTTTTTCAATGTCTAATTTTATTTCAATGTTATCTCTGTAGGTTCTTATGGCCTAGCAAGGTCAATGTGGAAATCTGTTCCTCGGAAAAAATCAATACTTTCGCGTCTGCGCACATCTCACAACATACGGGACATTGCTCAGGTCAGATACAATAAAATTAATAATATCAAGTTAGAAATATGGTCGAGCATAAAAAGTCGTATGAAACTCGCCTATAATGGTAATTAAGAAGCTCATATGAAAACTATGAAACGAGCGCAAGCGAGTTTCATAAATATCCATACTCACTTCTTAATTACCTTCATTATAGGCTCGTTGCATAATGTACTATTAAAAAACTTCCATGCCAAGTAAAATATATATATAAAATTATAGATTGATTCATACAGAACCAAATGCTACAATTGAATACCTGAAGACAAATGGTTATAACACACATTTTTTTGTAAAAGTAATTTTCTATGCAGAACGATTATGTGCGCCATGAAAAGTGTGTCTATTGAGTTAATGTTGGCAAACCTGATATTTTGCTAGTCACATTCCAGTTGTCAATACTTGTGTTTATGTTTTATTTAATAACGCTTGCAACTGCTGAGGTTATATCAGCATCACGGTGTACCGGAATTTTGTCCCAGATGAGTTCTTTTACATGCCAGTAAATCTAGTGACATGAGCCTGTTGCATTTAAGCACACTTAATACTTGTGCTGGAGCAAAAAGATTTAGTCTGTATCTAGGTCCTCAGCCTGTCAAACAGGCCTGAATCCATTGTGTCATTTGTGGTGAACAAAATCGCATTTGGAGTTTTTCTCGGGTTCTCCTCTTTCCCCCATATTAGGCATCAACACCTGATCTAAATTCCAGTATCATTTCCCAAATGCCGACTGGCACAGTCAGAAGGTTGTAACTTACAATATAAGCAACTATTACAAACTTTTACATGGGAAAACACATAGTTTTGTTCATTTTAGCAAATAAAGCACTTTTGTGCGAGATCGTGCGTATTTGCTTGTTTTCCGCACAGAACCAATACGCGGTAAGTGTGAAATACCACATTCAGTATTCCCAACGTAACACACATAACAATTTCCCTCTTCTTACCGCTTAAGTGCGACATTAATTTTACTGCTTTAGGCTTTTAACATATTATTTTTAGAGACGTTTAACATAGTAATAATTATAAATTGGAAACTTACCACTGCAATTTCACCTAAATTGCAATGTTAATTATTGTTTTTAAATATTTGCAAAAATTAAGTAAAGTCTACTACTCCACGAAACTTATTGCATTCCTGATACAAGTAACATTAAGGAAGCCGTGAAAAAATCAACAAGATTCCAGATGCCGATGTTATTACTGCAATATGTTATATAAATAATATTGTTAAAATATTAAAATGAAAAATAAATCATTATATAACCTTACCGTTTGTTTTAAGTTCGCATTTATAGACTGGGGGGAAAAAAAAGACAGACGTATATCACGGCCTGCTGGAGTACAGTAAACACAGAAAACATTTTACAGCAACAATGCTGAAGAAAGATATTTTGGTTTTCCGAAGTTGCCGTCATTAAACAGAAACCAACATGGAGATTTCATTGCAACTTATTAGAAATTCGTCTTTCAGGTATGTAATAAACTATCTTCGCACAAAATAATGTACGATACACCAGCGGTATGTTTGTTTTCATGTTCTCGGAAATTAAAAAAGCTCAACTACGTTTCGCTTTTTCAATCTTTTCCTCGACCATGAAAACGTCAACATATCGCTCTTGTAATGTATATTACTATTTTCAGTTCAACATATTGTTAAACATGTACTATGGAACACAAAGTAAAAATAGAAAATATTTTCAAATACAATTCTAGTAAGAACTGAATTTTTTCTTTCCTATAAAATTTAAAATTTGCATGTTAAAACCTTTCTGTTCAGTTATATATTTCTTTTTGGCATCTATAATATCATCTCTAAGTTTATTCAGACAGTTTTCATGCTTTCCTCTACTGCCATTTCGAGGTTATCAAATAATCTTTTCTTGGAACTTTTGAAAACACCTGGGAATACTTTTATATCATTTAAACTGAAAGATTATAATCTGATTCAAAATCTCGTTGGATTTACAATACTACAGTGTCGAAACAATGTCTTGCAGTGCATTCAGGAAACATGGCCAAACATTCTTGAGGGAGCACCAGAGTAACACTTGCGCCAGTTGTAAGTTTGCACAATCTGCTTTGTCTGTACAATAAGTACCAGAGCGTATTCGTAGAAAAGAAATGTAATCTCATTACTATGTGCCACATTTCAAAAAAGTGCAAGGAGTTTTATGAAAACTTGAAAAGAGATTCGGCGATTTCTGCTGTGCTGAAACGAACATACTGTTCACTTTTAGTGTTCAGAAGCAGTTTTATTTTATATGTTTTCAGTGAAGAGTTACAGAAAGTCTGTAACTTACATGAAAATGAAAAATGACTTGATATCTCAAAAGTGTGGAAATAATCTTATATTCTTATTAAAGAAACATCACAAGGATTCACCAACATATCAAAGAGGGAGAGGATGCAACACGAAATATTATGCTGTAATCACTGTGTTCAAACAAGACAGACATGCACAGATTGTCAAAATATACACTGAATAAATTGGTGGAAGGACAATGGACAACCGAGAAAATCATGAAAAGGAAAATTAATATATGAAGGAAAAAAAAAAACTTCAAATAATCAAATAATGTCTTGGTTAAGAGAAATCAGAAGGTATCAATAAAAAACAGCACGCATACATACAAATACATACACACACATAAAAAATTACGGCAATATTAAAATTGGTTTTGAAGAAAGAATTAGCTTCAAAGGAACTGGCTGCTTAAATACAACGTTTTCTGCAAATTAGCCTATTTGTTAAATACAGCAATGGGATAATGGTAATGATAATAAATATTTTACAGATTATTTAGTAAAATGAAAATGAAATGTCACATGTGGAAAGAAGTATAAATTACCCTAGTGAAATATGTACTATTCCCTGTGTAAAGATAAAAGAAATAAAACTTACACAAACCAGTGAACATATTCGGAATCTTGTTTTGTTAAATGTCCATCAGGATTTGTAAGAATTATTGTCCAAAGGGAATTGGGGTCACTTGTATATGTTACTTCAGGCACAGTTGCAGCCTGTAACAATGTAAGAAATTACAATTCAAATTATTATATGGAAAACATTTGAAAACCTAACATTCTAAATGTGCTATATGCATTTTTCAAATCCCATTTTATTCAATCTAAGGGAGAAAGATCCATATGAGAATATCATACTAAATTGTCTTTGTCGTAGTTCAACTACGACTCATTCATGTGCCAAAAAAAAACAGTGTTGCAGGTATCTCAACATGCATTCCACAGCGTTTTTTTTTTTTTCATCAATATCTCAAAAAGTTGTTTTTGGCACTTAGCACATTTAGAATGTTAGGTCCTCATTTGTAATAAGAAGAGGTCTGTCCTTTCATATTCTTGAAAAGATGTTAGATTCTCGAGTACTGGTACGGTATCGTAAATTACACATCAAATAATTTCATCATTCTTTAAAAATAATATTAATTATAAATATGGACCACATTACAGCCTACTGTTATATACTACATTATGTTTAAACATATAAAAAGTGATAATCATCAAACCAATAAAAATATTAAGCACTTAGTAGAAGATCAATAATTTGAAAAATGAAATTTAACAAAATGTAAAGTGAAGAAATTTGAGTAAAGTAAAAGGCAATAATCATAAATAGACTTTTGGATATTCCGTGTCTTGGAATTTAACAAGTCCAGTGTTTCGAAACTACGTGCAGGTTACATCATCAGGGCAGAGAGGTATGACTGGAAGGGTTGCTAACTCAGTTGGAATTGTTAACATCTAGCTACTTTGGGTGACAGTTGAATTCCAGGATACAGTGGAATACCCAAAAGTCTATTTGATAACATTCACCATGAAAGCCTAAAACACACATGAAAGACGATACATTGATTCTGGTTCACATTAACACTTTGTTCAAAAAACTTAAAATTGTTAAATGACACGTTAAAGGTGTTAAAATTAAAAAAAAAAGGTTATGTACCTTAGACAGACGGCCCGTTTCGATGCCGGTGCTGCATCATCTTCAGTAAATAAGTATAAAAGTAAGTATAAAAAAGTGAAATAATAATAACATAATTTATATCAGACATATGAGGTGTTGTTATTACTTGATAATATGTATTACTAAATTACGATAAACTGTGACTACATTTTACTTTTCAGCTTTTCTCTGAAGCTAATGCTATTGTGAGACTTCGAAGTTTAAATCTAAACAAAATAGTTACGTAAAAGATTATACCTGGCAACAAATGCTGTAATTCTCTTATGATGTTACTGAACTTATCCTTGTAAAACACAACCTTCTTGATCAGATAAAAGGGAAGGAAGTAGAGACTCGTCACAGCAATTGAAATTATCGCAAATCAACTTAGCAGTTAATGGGTATACAGCAATGATTTGCTCACAGTGAAGAAACATAATTCACAAATTGGAACTACTTAAACATGACAATAATCTATGGAGAAATCGATTGAATACTACAGAAGCTGCGCAAACCTACCAAGCTCAATCTTCATATAGAAGAACTCCACATTGTTGCAGGATGTGGCAGATAACTGAAATATGATGCCTTTCTAGGAAGAGAATCATAATGACCACCCAACATTCTAGGGATAGATCAATGGGTTTTGGAGCCTGCAGACAAGGATCTGGGAAGGAGTAGCAGAAATATAGGATGTAGTTTCTCTCACGTAGTGTTAAGAACTTTAAGGGAATACAACAAACACCCATACTATTATCAATGTGTTCAGTATCTGAGTATCAAGAGATCATGAACAGCGGGTATGCTTATGTTGATTGTTTCAACAACAGCTCCAGCAACTTTTTAATCACCCTGTTGGTGACAAATACAGTGTACATTTGTTAGTTGGAACTCTAGTACAGTTGCCAAACACAACAATATAAAAACTCTTATTTTGAGAAAACAAAGAGATATAGAAAGAAACTACAAAAATAATTTAATTAAGTATACTCAAAGAAAATAAGTATTCAAGACTAATTATCTCCCTTGAACAACACTGTAACTTCAATCTGTAAGGTGTTTAACTGAGGAGATGAAGAAAAAAATTACTTTATTGCCATGTGTAATTACATACATTTGTAGTTTCTGTGCAGTTTAGATATGTTTTGTAACATCTAAAATACAGTATAATTCCTCGTATCCGGCAACTATGGGACAAAGCCAGTGCCAGATAACTGATTTTACCGGATAATAGGAAAATACGTTTATAGGTTATGTAAAGACACACTGTACTGCACAAACATTTTTTTCCATGTTCAAATTTAGTAATTTTCATATATATATTTAAAAATAAAGTTTTGAAATACGTACAATGTTTATTTTTAGTACTGAATATGGTAATGTACATTCATCAGTTCATAATTTATTGTAATGCATAATAGCGTAAAAAATACTAAACGTAATCTTATGACAATTTTAAATAGTGGCCATGTAATGTGAAGAGCAGTGTAGCCAACATCGCAACTATGAAGATGAAGTAGTAGTCGATGATTTGAACCTCTTTAACATATCTCTAATGTCTTCTTGTTTATATACACTATCACTCGAATGAAACTTTTATGCGTTGTAGGAACAGAGAATTTCACACTTTCCTATTTAGAGTCGTCCAACACCCCTTCAAACGGGCGAGTTCAGTGGTAAATTTAAAGATATCATTTCTGCGAATTGTTTGCAAGGCTCAAGTGACAGCTTACTGATCTCCAGAGACATAACGGGGTTTTCTTCTATGTTTTCACATGTGAAAAATATAAAGAGTAAACAATATGCAGCATGTGCAATCCACGAAAACCACTCACATCTTCGTCCGACTCTTCCCTTTCACACGAATGACTTTTTTTTTTTTTTGGTCTAGCCAAAAGTGCCATTGTTTTGATATTGCCGGTTATTTGGGTCCCGGATATGAGGGATTTTAGTGTACTGTTAATTTCTAGAGGGAAGGTAATACAGCACCATGTATATGTGTAGGCTTATTCTTATGTACTAGAATATGTATAATTTAGTCATAAACAAATTGTTACCTCTGCCGGTTTTATCACATTTCCTCGCTGTACTGGCAGATAAGAGTCATCACTTATCTTATACTTCACATTCAGCATTACACGAGGAACAAAGTAAGCATCTCCAAATAAGTCATTAAATATTCCATAATGTTCTGCAACACGTTTTATTTCAAAAGGCCCAGCTGTTTTCAGCCATTCTTCTTTAACCTCACTCAAAGGTATTTCAACTGAAAAAAAAAAAAAAGGTATAATTGTATATTGTTGTGTGTATCAATCAGCCATTTGTAAGTGAAATGTTGGAAACTGCGGAATTGTATCTTTAGTGCTGAGGCCAGACTTACAAATCGCCCAATTGGTACACACACCCGCAATAACCTTCCTCATGGGAGATTTTGTTAACAATTCTCATTACAAGAGCTAACAAAACAATGTTAAGAAAACCAGCAAACTGCTACATATCTTATATTACATATCACAATTGTCTATTCATTGAAGCTAATTTATTTCTTCAGTGTTACATATAAAATAACCTATCTACTAACAATAATTATTTTAACCATATTTATATTTTAATTTTTAACACTGCTTGCAATTCATATTTATTGTTATATTCATATGTACTTGATCTGAAGATGGCAAAATAACTTGCCGAAAATGTTAATCTCTATTTGTCAATAAATCAAGCTACTCTAGTGAACAGTAATTCACTTAGCCTAAGATAAGCTAGTCAGACAATAAATGATTTATTAAATCTACATACTTAGACTTCAACAAACAAAATTTGATAACACAATCTCAAGGGATAAAATAGAACTCTCTGCATCATAATCCACAGTTAATTCCCGATTAATCGTCTGTAGCTGCATTTAGATTGGCAACAGGCCATGACTGTTTGGCCAAACACCTGCATAGAATTGGAATATATCAGTCCCCTAACTGCCGATTGTGCAAGAAATGGATTCGGAACACCTCAAAATCTGTGCTTCAGTGTCTGACCATGATAATATCTTTGAAAAATATTGGAGTGCAAGAGGTCAAACGACTTTATTGTCAAACGCCTGACATTAGAAAACAACAACAATATACAATAAGGAATTCTACTTATAGTTTTATTATTAGTATAGATTAAGACTAAAAAGACTAACATGATTAAAAACTGCATAATTCAATCACATTGATATGAAATTGTTCACACAAGTTATTATACAGTTTTAGGGCAGTTGTAAAATTATTAAGAACCATGAGAATGCTTTAATCTTAGACAAAGAATGTATACCATTTATAATAGTATAGCCTAAGTCATACAAGTTTGAAATGAAAATGTTAGAGTGTTTAATAAAAAGACATGTTTCTTATGTTATCCTTCAGTGACCCATGGTTGTTACTTATGTCCAATAGGCCTAATATAAATCAGTGAATAAAAATACGATTATTTTCGTAATGGACGAGTAGGCCTATTTCCTTGGACCAAAAATGCATTAGGCCTACAAATGGAGTAGACTAAAAATTAGTATTTTACTGTGGACCAAAATAAAAATGGTATACCATAACATATCCCTCTATATTTGTTCTAGAATGGTGGTTCATTAATGATGTTCCATTTCTTATTCTGATATATTCTAGAAATCATTAGAATATTGTGAAATTCGAAAATGTTTTGGAACAATGTAGCATTCTGATACAGTATTATTTTCAATACTCAACAAAACTATGAATAGAATATTCGCGAAGTACACAATAAATTAAATTCAAAAGGAAACGAAAAATTAAAACATTCCCATGAATTTTGAGAAAGTCTGCTTTCTGAGAAGACTCTCCTTCTTGGAAAATATCCTCAACTGAAGTCCTTCATAGACAACAACATTTTACTTACGTTTCTTCAATCTAGATAACTTTTCTATTTCGGTATCTGATCTTCTAGCTCTTATCACATTAAGTCTTTCTTTGAGTTCCACAGAACGCGATGGTTTTGGCTTTGGAAAACCAATGTCAACTTTGAAATGAACAGATGGATCTTTATAATTTAGCTCTGAAATGAAAGAAAGATTCATTAGGCTTATGTACTATTACAATAATTGAATAAGTATGCCATCAAATTGCTTATCAAAATCACAATGCTATAACTTAATTAGCAAAAAATTACAACATTTACAGTGTTAAATGTTTTCGGCATAAACTGCCATCTTCAGAACACATAACAATACAAGAATATGAATACTTCGTGTGAAAACATTATGACTAAGATGCATGCTGATTACATATTAAAATATTTAAAACCAGATTGTATATGAACATGGACACATAAAATGAAACAGTAGAAAAGGTCTACATTCGCCACACATTTAATTGAAGGAGGTCATGAACTTCATAATATAAAAGATAGTCTACATTACAAATAGTTAAAACCTTAAACAATAACAACACAGTAAGCATTGATGAAGAATATTTCGCGGGTGCTCGTCTAAAGGGGGTTAAGTCAAATTGCAAGGTATGTAAACTTCTCTCCTTTGGTACTGAACAAAACCCCTTTATCATAAAATATGGAGCACTGTAACTACATCATAGATGGAAAAATGACTTAACCCCTTTAAGACGAGAGAAAAGTAATTTTGGAAGGTTCAAATCTGTACTTATTCCAGTTTAGCCAAATCAACTTAACCCCCTTTACACGAGCACCCGCGATTTTATCGTGAAGGCCTACAATCAAGGAACCCAACTTTGAAACGAATAAATTACTAATATAACAAACTCACTGTACAATTTATATAAACAAATTACAGTGAAACCTCTCCTTACGGACACCCCCAAGATACGGACACTCCTCATATATGGACAGATTTTTATGTCCCAACTGAAATAATATAGAAATAATGATAAATTAACTCTCGTTTATGGACACTCTCAGACACGGACAGCTGTTTCACAGTCCTAAAGCTTGCTTTACCTCCTGACTACGGACAGAACTTGGATTTGAAGACCTAATGTGTTACAAAAACGGAAAATTTAATACGGAAATTCCTTAACATGAAAGAAGACAATAAGGGTCTCGTACATGACACTAGCCCAGCCGGCTACTCCTTGTTAGCTGAAAGCAGGTGGATAAACAAAGTCATTAAATTTAACCTGTCTGATGGGTCAAGGTTTCCACGATCGTGAAATTGTATTCAACACATGACAGGGTTTGTAGGACTATTCTCTTCACTTCAATCAGTTGTTCTGTTTCGAGAGACATGGCACCTGAACGTAAAGGTTAAGTTGAAAATTGTAAATTACAGTAGCCTACTGCATAACTGTAGACCTAGAACAAAATTGTATGGCACTACTGTTTTTTCCTTTTTCGGTCTTATCTACTGTATTTTCAAAGTTGCAAAGATTTTACTGTAGTATACTGTATTTAGAATTAAACTACAGTAATGCATTTCATTTAAAGCATGTAGGGATACATAATGCATATTATAAGTTTACTGGAGCCTCCTTCCCAATTAAGGACACCTTCCAGATGCAGACAGATTGTTACGTCCCTTTGATGTCCGTAAATGAGAGGTTTCACTGTATCACAACAAAAGTTACATTTCACTTTACCCCCTCCACAAAACAGATGATATCTAGATAACGGATAACCTGTAAACACACAACGACTGTCAGTATCGTTGTAGTGCACAATCTGCACAAAGCTCCTCTTAACCTCCACATCACGTATGCTTTATAATAGTTTACACAACTACTATCAAACCATTTATAATAAAAAAAAATTCTTTCTAATACAATATTAAATTCATAGCCCACTTCTTACACAAATATATTATTTTCAGTTTTAACGACCTGACTGACAGTCACACCTTGTGCTAACTTCTGCAGGAAGATAATATATATATATATATATATATATATATACACACAATTTGAATCATGTAATTTTATTTTATCATTCAGTAACATTCATTTTATGTGTGCATGTTCATATACAATCTGGTTTTAAATATTTTAATATGTAATCAACATGTATATTAGTCATAATATTTCCACACGAAGTATTCATGTTCTTGTATTGTTACGTGTTCTGAAGAGGCGGTTTATGCCGAAAACGTTTAATACTGTAAATATTGTAATATTTTGCTAATTAAAGTATTGCGATTTTGATAAGCAATTTGACGGACATACCTATTCAATTATTGCAAAAGAGCTTATCGGACCCACACATCATGTTCATCTGTGCCAGCGGTGACCAAAACTCGAGCTGCAGTGATTACATGCGACAGACAGCCTATGAAGTAAGGAGACGGAGGAAAGGTCTTGGCATGAAAACTACAACCAGTGGTAGTTTCTGTGCTAACATCTTGATCAATCTCATGGATAAAAATCTCAAGCTTTGCTGTATCAGCAATGTCACTGCTGTCATCAAGAGCCAGTGAATAACATAAGATTTTTCTTGCTTCTTTTTTAATCTTCCTCTTGAATATAATCAGGAATTTTCTAAATTCTTCTCTCGATACTTGGTCGAGAAATTCGTAGTTTTTCAAAATTAAAAACTTCTTGTGGACAAGTTATTTAAGCTATTTTAATCATTATTCTTTTGAGAAATTCTGTTCTATTAAAAGGCTTTAGAGCACGAGATATTTCAAACCCCATTAGATAGCTGATTTCATTACATTTATTTATCTCATCTTTCTCTTCCTGGCTATGATTTAAGGCATGTCAATTCCTGGCATTTAACAGTTCGTTGGCACATAATATTGAATCAGTTTTTCTACAATATTATTATTAAATGAATAACTAATAAATAGTTACCCTCATCTAAAGATCAAGAAGATTAAAACTGAGATAAAACCTAATAATTTTATCCTTCTAGGGAGAAGATCTAAAAATATCAATATTCATACAGGGACAGAAGAATTATAGAAACATATACTCAATGCGTCAATAAAAATAACAACAACAACAATACTAATAATAATAATAATAATAATAATAATAATAATAATAATACATTATTCAGCATGGCAATTAATGTTTCTATATACTCCTAATTGAACCGTTGAGCAAAGTAAACATATTACATATTTTTGTCCAACAGAATAACAAAAAAAGTTCTCATTCTTTACGAAACCACCTCTTACTGCTTGTAGAGACAGAGTTTGTAGAGTGACATGATACTGCCACTGCTTGTCTTCAGTACATGAATGAAACACACAGCAATGTACAGGAAATTCCTCGTACCCGTTTGAATGTCTGTCATTATACGATGTAAGCACAATACCCGCTTTGGTCACCACTAATCTATGTACTATTGTTTGAAACACGACAAATTTGTTTTTCTTCTACATGCTAATAGCTTACCACCACAAAGATCGTCATTTCTCACAAAGAAAGTGAGTAATTTTTTTCAGATGTCCACAACAAGGTAACTTTATCCTCATAAAATTAACATCTTCATCAATAAGCAAACATGGAATCAGAAAGTGCAGTACTTCTACGTATTAATTTCACGTTTTACTTTACCATATTTCTTTGATGGGCGATCATAAGAGTACAAGTCAATTTCGGCAAAATTGAGATATGTACAGTTTTGTCATCATCAGCTCGATATCTCTGTCTGGTAAAAAGAGTACAAGTCAAAACGTGCTGTAGAACGCCGCATTCTCTGATGCACATACCAGTATCTTCAAAATCATGTACGATGTTAAACATTTTTTTTGCTCTCCTGTAAAATAAGGTTTTTTGACTTGTACTCTTATGATCGCCCATCAAAGATTTATTATACTGCCCTAATAAGCACAGAAGTAGAGTTGGGCAACACGATTCTTTTTCAGAAGTCGATTCCAACGATTCAATCACACATTACGAATCGATTCTAACGATTCGTTCACGATTCTTCTCAGTCTGCGATTCCAACTATTCTTTTGAATCGTCAACGAGTTCACGATTCTTCCCAGTCTGCGATTCCAACTATTCTTTTGAATCGTCGCAAGACACTTTCCTTTGCAAACCACGCGTAGAACAAAAAGTTCTCCATCTCTCTCATAGATGGCATAAGAGGCGAGACATTGGATTGTCTCTTTCCCATTGGCTGGAACCATTCAGTATGAACTCCATTAGTCTACAAAATTACCCAAGATAATTTCTCTAAATTATAATTTATCAACTGAACCTTATTATGAAGTACATTTTTTGCATTACATCTCTATTTAACTATGCAAATTTCAGGTTTGTGTTCATTATTTTCCATACTTAACAAATGCAGTACATATTTTGATTTCACTCTCGCTCGGGAGCATTCGACACGGTTCGGAAATGTCCGTTGACAGGTTACATCAAACAACGAATAGAATCGTGGGTTACGATACCATGCCGATTCCTTCATATTCTTTTGAATGACGATTCGTTACGATTCGTTTGAACGACGATTCGTTACGATTCTTTTGAACGACGATTCGTTGATACCACGAATCGATTCTTACGATTCTTTATTATTAGTCGTTCGAATGAACGATTCGTTCACGAATCGACCCAACTCTACACAGAAGGGTTACTTACTCACTTACAAATGGCTTTTATTTATTTTATTCCTTCCTCAAATTTAGAGGTTGCTCACAAACAAAGCATGCCAGATACCGGTACATGCAAATAATTAAGTTAAATACAATGTTAAGTTCAAGTACTGTAACTTCACATTTACAACATTTGAAAATCCTGAGAAGTTAAATAATTAAGGGAAATAATAGCAATGGTTTTTATATATTTGTAGGGAACCCCTGATAGTGGCAATAGTTATTTCTTTTAAAATAGATGTTGGCAGGGAAAAGGATTTCCAAAATTTCGCTAGGAAACCTGGAACTGTTTCTCTAGCATCAATGAGTAGACCCACTACCTCTATATCAGTTCATATTTTTCTTTATAATAAGGAATGATAGGTAAATAAATGCTCTGTTTTTCTTAATGGACTTCTAAAGGCTGGGACTGATAGCTTTTAAACCTGATGGTTGGGTCAATGTAACCTTTGATTTTGTGTTTAAAGACAATTGCACCAATTCTTCTGTGGTTTTCATTTTCTGCAAGGCCATGAACTTCTTCAAACACCTGGAAGTCATTATCTCTTAGTGCAGCAGCTATAATGGAGTGACTTTTATGATGACGCATATTCCTTAACAAATCACTATAAGATCCCAAAACATGTGCAAGAGTTTCTATCTTTCTGTGGCAACACCTACAGAGGTGATCGTTTTGAGATCGTTCCAGTACAGATCTGACTGCAGAAATATTTGCTGTCATCTTGATAGTCTCTTGCCATCCACTGCATGACTATCCATGATGGTCTAGGATCCATGAGTTGATGGGTGTATACTCCTTACATAGAATACACCTTTCACTTTATGCTGTAAATTACTCCACTCTTGCAAGGCTCTTTTCTGACTTTCCACAAGTCAATGTTCAAGCGAGAATGTTTAAGATGATCGGATAATGGAATATTTAGTGATTGTAGTGACAGAGATAATTCTTCTTCCAGGTTTCTTGTGGTGTATATATAATCATTATTTGAGAGCATTAGTACTTTACATATGTTAATATGTTGGAGTATGCTTCTCATTTTGCACAGAAGAGTCTCTAACCTTTATTCTTTCTTTCCATACCGCATACACCATTCCATTAGTGATGTCTGCAGGTACCTGCATTTGTTATCAAAACGTCAGTATCAATTAAGAATTTTTTAGGAATTTTTTTTGTGCCCTGATGGTTTGGAATGGGTAGATTAGTCCCGGACAAATTAAGTTATTACAGCGAATTTTTGGTCTGCCTGTAGTAATGGAGCAGAAGTGTTTTTTTTATTTTATTTTGAAGGTTCATTGCCACCCTCACATAAGCCCGCCATCTGTCCCTACCTTGAGCAAAATTAATCCAGTCACTAGCATTATATCCCACCTCCAAATTTTATGAAAAATGAGACAATGATACATAGCAATCTGTGGAGTATTCTGCACCTAACAATACTAGAGTTTTATGATTGTATCGAGGCTCTATGGGTACCTTGAAAATGATGTACAACTAGGCGTGTGCGCATTTGTATACAAGTTTTATTGAAGATTTTAGTACAATTATCTCAGAACTAAATAAATTGCATTTACCCTCTCTGTGTATAGTAGGGCCTTACAGGATCCAGTTGAGGAGAAGAGAGATAATTAATTCAATGAAAGACGGGAAGCAAGTCGTACACTTAGGAATAAAAAGAGAGGTTACTTGAAGGAAAAACTGAATGAGGTAGAAACAAATAGTAAGAATAAAAACATTCGAGATTTATATAAGGGTATAAAGGAATTTAAGAACGGATATCAGCCAAGGGTAAACGTGATCAAGGATGAGAATGGTGACTTGCTTGCAGACTCTCCATCAATCCTAAACAGATGGAAAAACTATTTTGCGCAACTACTAAATGTACATAGGCCAAATAGAAATGATCGGGACGGAATTGAAATACAAACTGCTGAGCCATTTATACCCGAACCCACGCTTTCAGAAGTCGAAATTGCGATAGAAAATCTGAAAAAGTACAAGTCTCCAGTTATCGATCAAATTCCAGCAGAATTAATACAAGAGGGTGGGAGTGCATTATATAGCGAAATTTATAAACTTGTACTTGCTATTTGGGAAAAGGAAATTGTACCAGAACAATGGAAGGAGTCCATAATTGTACCTATTGTTAAAAAAGGGGACAAAACCAATTGTGGTAACTTTCGAGGAATATCACTTTTGTTGACGTCGTACAAAATTTTGTCCAATATTCTTTTGAGAAGATTAACTCCGTACATAGATGAAATTATTGGGGATCATCAGTGCGGTTTTCGGCGTAATAGATCGACTATTGATCAGATTTTTTGTATTCGACAGATAATGGAGAAAAAATGGGAGTATAAGGGTATAGTACATCAGTTATTCATAGATTTCAAAAAGGCTTATGACTCGGTTAAGAGGGAAGTATTATATGATATTCTTATTGAATTTGGTATTCCCAAGAAACTAGTTCGATTAATTAAAATGTGTCTCAGTGAAACATACAGCAGAGTCCGTATAGGTCAGTTTCTATCTGATGCTTTTCCAATTCACTGCGGGCTAAAGCAGGGAGATGCACTATCACCTTTACTTTTTAACTTCGCTCTAGAATATGCTGTTAGGAAAGTTCAGGATAACAGGCAGGGTTTGGAATTGAACGGGTTACATCAGCTTCTTGTCTATGCGGATGACGTGAATATGTTAGGAGAAAATACACAAACGATTAGGGAAAACACGGAAATTTTACTTGAAGCAAGTAGAGCGATCGGTTTGGAAGTAAATCCCGAAAAGACAAAGTATATGATTATGTCTCGTGACCAGAATATTGTACGAAATGGAAATATAAAAATTGGAGATTTATCCTTCGAAGAGGTGGAAAAATTCAAATATCTTGGAGCAACAGTAACAAATATAAATGATACTCGGGAGGAAATTAAACGCAGAATAAATATGGGAAATGCGTGTTATTATTCGGTTGAGAAGCTCTTATCATCCAGTCTGCTGTCCAAAAATCTGAAAGTTAAAATTTATAAAACAGTTATATTACCGGTTCTTCTGTATGGTCGTGAAACTTGGACTATCACTTTGAGAGAGGAACATAGGTTCAGAGTGTTTGAGAATAAGGTGCTAAGGAAAATATTTGGGGCTAAGCGGGATGAAGTTACAGGAGAATGGAGAAAGTTCCACAACACAGAACTGCACGCATTGTATTCTTCACCTGACATAATTAGGAACATAAAATCGAGACGTTTGAGATGGGCAGGGCATGTAGCACGTATGGGCGAATCCAGAAATGCATATAGAGTATTAGTTGGGAGACCGGAGGGAAAAAGACTTTTAGGGAGGCCGAGACGTAGATGGGAGGATAATATTAAAATGGATTTGGGAGAGGTGGGGTATGATGATAGAGACTGGATTAATCTTGCACAGGATAGGGACTGCTGGCGGGCTTATGTGAGGGCGGCAATGAACCTTCGGGTTCCTTAAAAGCCATTTGTAAGTAAGTAAGTAAGTGTATAGTAGGGCAGAATAGTACTACATGTTTGCTGTATAAGAAAATTATGTGTTCGATCCTTGTAAAACTTTATTTAAATGTACACTCAGTAAGTAGGCTTACAGGGGCAGTGGCATTTCCTCTAAGATTAGAACCCAGTTTAGGTATGTGTGAATCGAAAATTAGGGGCTACAAAATATTGAGAATAGACGCATGTTTATATGACATTTTTTTCGATTAATACACATACACCTAAACTGGGCTCTAACCTTAGAGAAATGACACTGCCCCTGTACGGAAATGGGCCCTTTTAGTATTTTACGATACTTTAATTGTTGTCAGAAAGGTAACCGTATACTGAAATTTTCCCCGAATACGGACATTTGTCAATGTAGAGTATCCACCGCCCACTGAACGAATATTGGTTAAACGAGAGTTGAGCGACTTCCGCCGATTTTGGAATAGACACCGGCGCGGTTAGGTTATGTTAGATTAGGTTAGTTTAGGCTTTTATTATCCCGTCAAGATGTTTAGGATTAGTGTAAAACTGGCCTATGTCTCCTATAGTGGGCGGGACATAAGTAACATTCACCCGGACATTTTATCCAGACTTGCGTTAACGTATGTGTAGAGCCAGCTTAATGGGAAAGGGCACTGAACCTCCCTTGCGGGAAGATGACGACCAGGACGACACTTATTACACAATTACCTCTCAGTGTTCATAATCGCTAGGCCTACTGAAATGGGGTGTAATTTCAGTCTGTACTAACATTGCACCTATTGCTAAGCTTATATTTTCTCTGAACTAGGTTCAAATTACTTGCCTTCTAAACGTTGTTGCAAACTTCTTGCAATACCAGGAGGTTTACCCCTCAAACGATGTCCATACCTGACCAGAGGAATTTGCAGACATTTCACGTCTCCTACAAATAACTTGAAAAGTGAGCCAGCCATTATACTGAAATTGTATATGATTTTACACGACCTATACGGTCCTACACTTTGTATTATAAGCTACCATAACAGCCATCTTGCATGGTGCGTACTACGCAGTGTTACCAACCCGAAAAATGAGAAAGCGCTAAATCCTTGTTCAAGAAACACAAGAACTTCAGTAAATACGCCTATCCTAATCATTGTTAGTAAATTCTTTGGTCGGCGGGAAAAGGCACGTCAAAAAGTCAATTTTTCTGTTGTACCTAATCACATAAGTCTAATATTTTTTCTAATTTTTGAAATAATAAAATTTCTTTTATTTTAAATTGAAAAGCGCCTTACTTTAACCAACATACATGAATTTCATTATTATACTTATATTCAGTTAAGAGTAAATTAAAAATAAAATCTCTCCTGAAAAATTATTCTTTTTGACTTATGTGCCTTTTCCCGCCGACCAAAGATAATAAAACGTTCCGCACTCACTTTTACACTCGCTTAATTCTACCGCTTCTAGATATGTATGTGGATATGGTATTTTTCGCTTTAGAATAATAATAATAATAATAATAATAATAATAATAATAATAATAATAATAATAATCCGTGGCGCTACAACTCGTGAAGGGCCTAGACCGACCAGCCGGCTGCTGGCCTCACGCCCACATGCCGAAGCAGAGGTGGACGATCATCCAACCAGAATGGAGGTATCGTGTGGTTAGCACGATGATCGCCTCAGCCGTTACAGCTGGTATTCACAACCAGATTTCGCTACCTATCGTAGCTCCCCAAGTGCATCACGATGCTGGGTGGGCACCGGTCCCATACACTGGCCGAAATTTCATGAGAAAATTTCTTCCCCCATGAGGATTCGAACCAGCCTTTAGAATAATAGGCCTACCTAATAACTATTCCTAGCAGTTTTGTGATAGAAATATTGCTCCCATCAAGTAGCAATCTGTACCCTTGATCTCCTAAGTCATTGATTAATTATCAATTGTTCAAAATGTAGTGCCAACGCAGCACATGCAATTGCAGTGTATTTTGTACGATGGAGCTTAATATCAACTGCTCTTTTGCTATTAGAAAAACAGGATTTGCATAGATCACAGAGACGGTCTGTTGTTTGAATTGAATAGTGTTTTGCAATAAAAAGTTCCATTTTCCCCTCCACTAATATCGATTCCTCATCTATCGGCTTACATGATAATACAGGTTGCCGGTTACTGCTAAATGGTTCCGCCACTCATTGCGAAATCGTTGAGCATAATTACTGCGTTTTTTCCACGATTGTGAATTGTTATAATTATTTTTAATTGTTTCCCTGTTTGAATTAACACTTCACTATTACAATATTAGCACACATTTAAAACAATCACTGTAACACATTCATCTTATTAACTGATAGAAACTAACTTTACTGCGACCGAGACTCAACCATATAACAACAAGACCCAAGACTTGACTGATTTAAATAATTCAATTATGTGTACGACAATTACAGCTTCTACCTACCCACTACACGCATTCAAGGGAACTTGGATTCCAATCAGGGAAGCCCCTTCACAACGATCCTGGCGTGACCCAAAGTTCGTGGAGGCAGCGAACTGTGGTTGTTTTTTATGAGGCGGTTGCAGAGGTTTTCGTTATAACTAATTTTTTTCCTGCGTAGTCAAAGAACCTCTTTTTCATCAGTATTTTTCTTCTTTTCTCCAAAAGCTCCAGATTAGGCACTAAAATTACTGCAAAAGCACTATAGTTTCGCTAAGGCGATATTTATTTAAATTTGGCACCAGACGACGTAGAAAACACCAGATCTAGTGCCAAAAGCACCAGAATGGCAACACTGCTACTACGTATTTCTATCGACCATTAAATTAACAGCACAAACAAAATAAAAGAAAATACTTAGGATCACCTTTGTTATAATATTTAATTACAACAATATGTTTAAAAATAGGAAAAGGATGAAATATATTAAATAATGAATAAAGTACATTATTTTTTATTATATTCAATAAGGAAGTTAACACAAGATGGCAGACTCGAATATGATTTACTTCCATGTCATGGTTGCCAATAGCAAAATGCCGTTTTGTTTAATATTTTAAGGGAAATGATTGATTGTTATGCAATCATATTTCAACAAATTTGAAGATTAATATGTGCAGTATATTAATCGTGTTTTTACGCATTTATACCTATGATTTAATATATAATACTATTTCGTTACTTGTTGAGGGTTAATTTTTTTACTGTTGGTAATAGATTTCGTAAACATTGTCCAGTTGTATGCTTGTATCCTTGTACTGTATCAGATACCTACTACCGCCAGTTTGAAGCGAGATATCGAGGTCGAATGTGTGTTGTGTGTAGGTGCGGTTGTTTTGACGTTTGATTCCGTGAGTGTTTTTCGAAGCATATATGTGTACGTATTTCAGTGTATTTGATGTTGGAGAATATTTATATTTTAATGGTAAGATAGTTTTGAATCAAGTTATTTCTGTGAAACAAATGGTTATATAAAATGTTAGTCGTCGTGTTAGATGTTGAGGTAGGTTATGTTGGTAAATATAATTCATAATCTTGTTTTTGTTCGTACAGGTACCTTACGTTGAAAGATGACAGATCTTTTAATACAGTCCGTTACTTCGAGAGGGGACACATTTCCCCGAAGTCTGTTAGATGGCTGCAGATCATCTGTTGTGTCTCGTTATAGTAGAAGTGGAGATTCTTTGAGTTCAGAATTAAAACACAGCAAGAGTGATGATTTGGTGCTTCAGAGTGCAGCAATAATTCCGCCAGAAATTCAACATGCGCGTTGTGATTCGCCCATTCCAAAAACAGCTTGTGTGGTGTATGAGGATGACTTGGTTTCAACACATGTTCTTCCAAAACCAAAATATTTCAGTGATAGTGAGACAGATGAGGTTAGGTCATCGTGTGTCGATAAACCCCCACGAAAAGTTTCGGGAGATTTTTCTGATGTGCAACGAATATCAAATCGCCATATGGGCTTATATGATCGCGTGGATCCTGAAGACAGTATTCGTGACATGATAACAGAGAATGATTTTTACAGGTGAGTTCTTATTTGCTCAGACACTTGCAGTTCATTTGTAATTTTATTACCAAGAGACGTGCATGATATTTGTTATAATTTGTGCATTTGTTTCAGATTTGTCCTGTTCAAGAAACATTATGAGAAATATCTACATCTGTCACAGAAATATGAAGAAGCAAGGAACATAGCATATTATCTAGAGGAGAAGTACCATGAAGTAAAGGTAGGACTTGACTTTCTGTAGTGTTTACGTTAGGCTATGTGAATTTTTGCTTCCAGAATTCGGTAGGCTATTGACTCACGAAGTTTTCTTCTTCGAAAAAAGAGTATGAAGCTATTCGACTTACGAAACAACACATGAATAAAATTGTTGGAAGGAGATTACTTTACTTTGATGTACGATATGACAATACTTTACTTTGATGTACGATATGACAAAAGCATGTGTAGTTTTTATGAACGTTTCAAAAGGAATGGTGATATTAATAGTGTTGGTTAGTTCAGTTTTGCCCTCATCATATATCTGAAATTCATCCTTTTAAGATGCGATTCTTTTAGAAATAGAATGTCAATTCTTGCTCACATATCAGTCATATTCTTCTGCTCTATACAAATTGTCGAAAGAGGTGAAACAATGTTTGTGTTCTGTGTATGAACTTCAAAATAATTATAAAATTGTGTCTCCTTTGGTTCACGTCTGAAGAATTGAACTTCTCTATTCAGTATGTTTAATTTCTGACCTGAAGGTCATCTCTTTGGGTTTCAGAAATATTCATATCCGTTAGAATATTTTGCCATTTGGAATCGCAGTCATTCGCCCTAGGCTACACTGTATTTATCCTCTTATTAGAAGCATGCATCTGTATAAGATAAGTTTGTAGATTAGCTAAATCATTGTAGATAAACTTGTTAATATAATATGCCTAATATTATTATGCTCTTGCTAATAAAATGTTTGCTTGCAAAATTATGAAAATTACATGTGTTATAGCGAAGTTGTTTTTATGCAAAAGCTTCTTGCTTAATGACATTACAAAGAAGAAAAACCACGTTCGGTTTTTCTAGCACTGTAAATTGTATGCTATCAGAATCCATTACTCTTTATAGCCAACACATTTCATGTTAGTACGTTATGAAAAAATGATTGTATATATTATAACCCGGTAAATTTTAATAATGCAAATGGAGTAGCGTGATGTCACTCCTCTACGTAAATGACAGTTTAAACCTGTCAAGCCTGTTTGTTTTATTTTTTCTCTCGTATATTGTCGCTTGCGTGTTGACGATAAAACTTACTGAACGTGGCACAGGTTTGGGAATCGTCCAAGAAATTCCACCCATTCCCTGGCTCCTCACCAGCTACATAGAAGCGTTGAACATTGTATTTTGTGGTTGGTGACCCCTTCATTCATTTTTCGTACATTTAAAAAATCTCCCTTCGTGGTAGGATTGTTCGTTTCATGATTTCATATCAGAATTATAGTGATTTTCACGCGCTGATAGTTCATACGTCTCATCTTCGTGGCTACAATATATTGTCTGGACGCATGTAATATTTAAATTACCGTCACTAACAGCGACTGAGTCTTAACAATACAACTAGGCAATGTTGCTTAACAGAGAATGCCTCGTATTATTCTGGGCGGCTAAAAAGCCGCGCCCTCCATGAACTAAATCGCATGAAAAGGGGTATTAGTTTCTTGGTGAAACTAGCGCTGAAGTAGTTCCGGTGATTTCTGAAGTGAAAATCATTGAATTTATAAGGGATTTTTATGGAGATGCAATTGATCGTATATGCAAGGCATAAGAAAAGCCTAACTAACCAAACCTAATCGGTCACATTTTATTTATTTATTTATTTATTTATTTTATTCCATAGATCTTATATGAGCAATGAAGCTTTAAGATGTGGAACAAGTCAAAATTTTACAATATTACAATTACAATTTTTACAAATTTTTATAGTTTTACAATTTAGTCATTTTCTACAATTTTAACAATTTTTTACAATATTTTGGCGAGATGTAGTGAGATGAGGTGAGGTCCGAGGATTCGGCAAAATTTTACCCGGCACAGATTCGTTTATACAATATGTATAATATGAATACAAGGGTTAGTTTAGCCAAATAATTTATGTATTTTTCTCTAAAAAACTTGCATACAGCGGTTCATTTCATGTTATTACACAGTGTAAACAATAGTTGGTAGCCTACAGTACTTAGGTATAATGATTTAACGTCACACGCTATTGTGATGTTGAATTGTTACGATATGTATCCAGGAACCAGTAACGGTTCATGGTATATTTTATAATAATTGATTCCAGATGTTATAGGTATCATTAAGTTTTACATTCCAAAAATTGCATTCAAATAATGGAATATAGGTTTAACACCGGTAGACAAAAATATAGCAAGTAACGAAATGTGAGAAAGTGCTTCCATTTTATAATTAAATTAGGAATGAAACATAACAAGCTGCAGTTTTCAAGCCGACTGCCACTACTATTTGCAATAAAAAGCTTAACAATGGCTCCCTTCCTAAGATTGCTAGGCTAAATGCGCGCACAAGAGGAACGAGTGACAATTATTCCTATCGTCAGCTTGGTGGCAGAGCAACTCCTCACCTCGCTGGACGGAATGGAAACGAATCACAGTCACGAAGCTTGAGTTGTGAGGGTGCTAGGAACAAAAGACTGTGCAGGTACTATTTCGCATTGTCTGTAATGAGGCGATAGTAGCGATCCCAGTGGTTAGCAACTATCTATGGGTGCATATTTACTACGTATTGAGCTTCATGACTATATACTGGACTGTGAACGAATGTTGTGTCGCTGTTTAACGAATTGCTGCGCAGAAATAATCAATTGAAATGCTGTTGGGTTGAGTAATAATTCAGCGTCGATTCAATTAAAATAATATAACAAGCAAAACCCATAAGTCAGAAATATTACTTCTGAGAAAACTTAGGCGTTTGGAAGTAAGTTCTGGACGTAATTGTATCCTCGAAATAATTTTAGTAAGTTGTTTTTTATGTGTATTTTATTGTCCAATTATAAGTTTTATACACATACATTATGTACCGGTATGTCTTTTCCTCAGAAGTAATATTTTTGACTTAATGTGTTTTGCTTGTAAGCCGACGATAATAAAGATGGTTGTACAAACATGTAACCAGGCCAAAACTGCCACTGGCAGAAGCATTGCAGTAAAACAGCAAGGGATATGACAAAAGGAAGTAAAAAATACAGATGGGAGCAATACATATCGAAGAACAAAATGAAACCAAAACAATCGACAGGAAAATTTGTCACTGGGAAATAATGATTAAAAACGGTTTTCCTCAACATCTTATAAGAGTAATACAAAGTATGTATAGAAATACGAAGTTTAAATTGGAGATATCCATAGAAGAGGATAATTTAATAGAGATTAATTTAGGAGTACGACGGGGGTGTCCACTATCGCCTACCCTATTTAATATATATATTAATGACGCAGTTGTACAATGGCAGACTATGCTCAAAACACATTTTAAAATAAAAGGGAGAAAAATTGATACACTGTTGTTTGCTGACGACCAGATCTTAATTGCAGATTCGGAAGATAATTTACAAAGAGTCATATATGAATTAAATAGTATTACAAGTGAATATAATCTTCAAATCTCATATGAAAAAACGAAAATAATGGCTCTTAAAGGAAGAGATCTGTTAAGAGCAAAAATTTGCATAAATAATAAGCCCATCAAACAACAAAGTGATTTTAATTATCTTGGTTACATTGTGTCATATACCGGCAATAGAGATGTGCAAAACAAATTAAACAAATTCCAAACATTATGTGGTACAATAAAAATAACTTTTAAAAATTGTAATAGAGCAACAATGTTAAAACTTTACAAAGTAATGGCGATCCCAACCTTGCTTTATGGGTGTGAAAGTGGCTCTTGACTATCTCACAACAGAAGAAAATAGAAGCTGCTGAGATGAAATTTTTGAGACAGGTGGCAGGTTATAAACTCATAGACAAAAAGAGAAATGAAGATATTAGAAAAGAATTGGAAATTCAGAGTCTAAATGAAACAATCATTGAATATAGACAAAGATGGCAAGATCATATACAAAGAATGGATGAAGATCGTATCTTACCACAAATAATAAATAAGTATAAACCTGTAGGTAGAAGAAATGTCGGCAGGCCACGGATGAGATGGTCGGATCAGTTTTCTTGAAGACTGAACGAGCCACAAGGCTTATGCCGTGATGAAGATGATGATTAACTTTATAACTCTTCACTGTGTTAATATGAGGAAATTAACCGGCTGAACATCACTTCGAAACTAGTCAGCCAGGTAATTTCCTCATATTAACACAGTGAAGAGTTATAAAGTTAATCAGTGGTGTTAAAAGTGTAATAGAACAATGAAGGAAAACTATATATCGAAAAATATACCAGGAAAACAATGTCAAGAAAGCAAATCTAGCTTTCAGGTAAAGCTCCCTGTGAAACAGACTTGAATGATTACAAGGAAAAAAATTGTTCCGGGACCAGGTATCGATCCTGAGACCTTTGGCTAGCGCGTCAACGCTCTACCGACTGAGCTACCTAGGAACTTCATCCGACACCGTCTCAATTTTCCTCTCTTCTGGCATCTTGTCAGCCCACTCGAGGTATGTGGATATAAAGGGAAAAATTGAGACGGTGTCGGGTGAAGTTTCTGGGTAGCTCAGTCGGTAGAGCGTTGGCGCCCTCAGCCGAAAGTATCAGGTATGTTGAAAGTTGAAGGGTTCTTAAAGAAATGGACCGAGTAAATACAGCTCGTACTTTTATCTATACGTCTTTTTTTGCTGGTTATAATATTAAACTTTTAATACAGTCTAAATAAAATAAAAATAGCTAGTAGTTTCAGAGAAACTTGCGATATCCAAACTTTTCTCTGCAAATCAAGCTTTCAGATATAACTCCCTGTAAAGTTGATTTGAATAATTTCAAGGGAAAAATTGTTCCCGGGGCGGGTGTCGAACCCAGGATCTTTGATTAAACGTGCCAACACTCTACCAACTGAGCTACTCAGGAACTCTACCAGACACCGATCCAATTTTTCTCTCTATATCCACAGACCTCAAAGTGGGCTGACAACCATCAAGCAACCAACATTGAGTGCACACTAACTCTGTGTGACTTAAATACCCGGCCCCAGAACAATTTTTCCTTGAAATTATTCAAATCAACTTTACAGGGAATTATACCTGAAAGCTTGATTTGCATAATACACGTCACTGTTCGTTAACAGAAAACCACAATTTAAGTCACACAGAGTTAGTGTGCACTCGATGTTGGTTGCTTGATGGTTGTCAGCCCACTTTGAGTCTGTGGATATAGAGGGAAAAATTGGATCGGTGTCTGGTAGAGTTCCTGGGTAGCTCAGTTGGTAGAGCGTTGGTACGTTCAACCAAAGGTCCCGGGTTGTTGGTTGCTTGATGGTTGTCAGCCCACTTTGAGTCTGTGGATATAGAGGGAAAAATTGGATCGGTGTCTGGTAGAGTTCCTGGGTAGCTCAGTTGGTAGAGCATTGGTACGTTTAACCAAAGGTCCCGGGTTCGATACGCGGCCCCGAACAATTTTTCCCTTGAAATTATTAAAAATTTTCTCTGTTAGTCGTTATTTTTTAGTCTGAGATATTTTAATTATCTTAGTGACTATGGATCATATGCGGGAACTAGGAAGAAGGCAGTCTACCGCTGTGGAATAACGGTTAGCATACCTGACCGTATAACGAACGGGCCCGGGTTCAAATTCTGGTTGGGACAAGTTACCTGCTTAAAGTTTTATCCGGGGTTTCCCTCAACTAGTTAAGAGCAAATGTTGGTTAACTTTTGGCGCTGGTCCCTGGACTCATTTTGCTGACATCACCTTCATCTCACTCAGACGCTAGATAACCATTGCTGTTGATAAAGCGTCGTAAAATAACAAATAAAAAGGCAGAGAATAGGGACGATTGCTGGGTTTGCAGTGAAATACCTGCCCTTGGGAGGAAACTATGAATGAATGACATTCTTTGACGTGATCATTTTTTTCCGAACGGGGATTAGGTACGGTTGCCTGCTGATTATGTTATGACTGTTGAACATTACTTTGCCGTCTTAGACTATGCACGATGCGCTACATAAGGTGGATTTACTTACAAGAAGACATTATTATTATTATTATTATTATTATTATTAATATTATTATTATTATTATTATTATTATATTTAAGTATAAAAATATACGGGTGTCATTTGAAATTTCAAAGTGGGGATGGCTGGAGGGGTGGGGGATTGAAATCTAGAATGCAATTAAGCCTGGTTTCAGACTTCCCCCTAAATATCTAAATTGACGTGCTTTTTTAAAAATTGAATTCAATGTAAATAATTAGTTATTTAGACTAGGAAGTTTTGAAATGGAAGCTCTGTATACATTAAATGAGAATGAATAAAAGCATCCATGTATTGTGGGTCCCTATCACCACGGCATGGCGCGTCCTCAGGTTGCGGATCGAGGAGACGGCCTCCAGATATGGAGGGTAGCTGTGAATATATTGAATAAGCAGTCGTGGACAGCCGATAAGGGGTGGTCCTCCAGCTTGGGGATTGGGCGAAGGGCTAACAACCCATCACCGTAAAAAACAGTTTGTTACGAAACCTTCAAATAAGCCTCGGAATGGAACTGATTCTCTGGCACGACCACAGCAAAGGAATAAGGTTTTGAGATTTGGTACTTGGAATGTTACAAGTCTATATAGAACAGGAGGGGTAACAGTAGTTGCAAAAGAACTTTATAAATATGGGAAATGCCTGTTATTATTCGGTTGAGAAGCTTTTATCATCCAGTCTGCTATCAAAAAAATCTGAAAGTTAGAATTTATAAAACAGTTATATTACAGGTTGTTCTTTATGGTTGTGAAACTTGGACTCTCACTTTGAGAGAGGAACATAGGTTAAGGGTGTTTGAGAATAAGGTGCTTAGGAAAATATTTGGGGCTAAGAGGGATGAAGTTACAGGAGAATGGAGAAAGTTACACAACGCAGAATTTCCCGCATTGTATTCTTCACCTGACATAATTAGGAACATTAAATCCAGACGTTTGAGATGGGCAGGACATGTAGCACGTATGAGCGAATCCAGAAATGCATATAGTGTGTTAGTTGGGAGACCGGAGGAAAAAAGACCTTTAGGGAGGCCGAGACGAAGATGGGAAGATAATGTTAAAATGGATTTGAGGGAGGTGGGGATATGATGATAGAAACTGGATTAATCTTGCTCAGGATAGGGACCAATGGCGGGCTTATGTGAGGGCAGCAATGAACCTCCGAGTTCCTTAAAAGCCAGTAAGTAAGTAAGTAAGAATAAAAGCATAATATACGTACATTCAAGAGCCGCGATATAGGAAAGATCTTTTAAACCTTTTCAAAATACCAGAAAGTGGAGGAATTTTGTTAGACAGCCAAAATATGCGTATCTCATGTGAAATGTTCATCAACAATCAAACCTAAAAATTGAACTGATGCAGCTTTTTGTATTACAGAATCACTAAACTTTAATTCTTTCGGAATAATGTAATAAAAAGAAGGTTTAATAATTAATTTATAAGAAAGCTGTATTCATGTCAAATGGAATTGCTCCATTAACATACACGTAGTTGCTCAGAGAAATATTTCACTGGATTATTCAATGCCCTAGTTTAGAGTTTTATTGGAATCTTTACTCGAGTTGTTCCTTGTCTGCCGATCGTTAATATTGATTCCATTTGCCGTCTGCATGTTGCAATATGGTGCAATGCGTTTTGGATTGCTTACATCTTAATACAGGTCAACTTTGGCTGGTGAACTACATACTATTTGTAGGTTGTTTACCAAGATCCGAACTCAAAGTCATTAGATAGGACAGTGCTTCGCAAATTTTTTTCCGTAACGGAATATGATCAATAAAAACATTGAATGATGTAAAACCCATTACAAATTTTTGCACGCTTTAGTTGTGTTTGAAATTGGTTTATGGTATTCTGTTCATTCTAAGTAAAATATAGGCTTTAACTGTTACGTATAATTACTTTATAAATTCATGTAAATAATAATAATAATAATAATAATAATAATAATAATAATAATAATAATAATAATAATAATAATAATTGGAATGAGCTGTGTTGGAAAGAGTGCGTGAAGAAAGAATGATGCTGAAACTGATCAAGAAAGGAAAAAGAAATCGGTTGATTCACTGGTTGAGAAGAAACTCTACTGAAGGATGCACTGGAAGGAGTGGTGAACGGGATAAGAGTTCGGGACAGAAGAAGATATCAGATGATAGACGACATTAAGATATATGGATCATATGCGGAGACTAAGAGTAAGGCAGAAAATGGGAAAAGTTGGAGAATGCTGAGTTTGTAGTGAGTGACTTGCCATTTGGCAGAATATTGTGTATTTACATACATGGTATAGATAGCTATAGTCCCGTCGCTCTGATTTCCGGCAGCCAATAGCGTTGCAGGTCGGCTACATTTAAACGTGTGCGTCTTGTGATTCGCTTATGAAGACGTTACTCATTTCTTAAGGCTCGATAAATACTTAATATAATCGCCCGCCATTTTGGCTCTTTCGTAGGCGTTCGCAGAAAGCACACGAAGACGTTATTTGACGCTCAATTATTTGCTGAATTACAGTGCGTTTGATTTATTATCATAGGAGCTACGACATAATAATGTTTGACGGTGTGGCAAATAGATTCCTCGTATGGTAGCTCGGCAACGAAAGAACAAAAATGGCGAACGATACTACCTACCTAGACTTTATAGAGCCTTTACTTCCTAAGACGTAAGCAAAGAGGAGGAGTCACGCCGGAAATAACAGCGTCGCGACTATAGAAATAGACTTGAGTGAACTCTTGGGGATAGTATGGGTTCCTGATAGTGATATAGAGGCTTGGGGCTCCCCAGGGCTTAGCAAGGTATGTACTTGTTTGAGAATGGGACCTGGTTCTGTCACAGCTGAGACAGGATGGTCAACCTGTCAGCATAGGATTCACGAAAGCCATCCAGGCCACCTGTCGCACTTGGACATTCATTGCATCTAAGTAGGGCACACGATGGAGCGATGTATGCCAAGTGCAAGGATCCACCCCGGTAGCGACCCTCGACCTGTTCACAATTCCTTCCAATGCATCCTTCAGTAGACAGTTTCTTCTCAGCTAGTGACCCAGCCAATTATTTTTTCTCTTCCTGATCAGTTTCAGCATCATTCTTTCTTCACCCACTCTTTCCAACACAGCTTCATTTCTTACTCCGGCCATTTCACATGCTCCATACTTCTCCATATTCACATTTCAAAAGTTTGCAGTCGTTTCTCACCTCGTCCATGTCTGCTCCATACAATGCCATACTCCACACAAAACACTTCGTTGTAGTCTCTTTCTTAGTTCGTTTTTCATAGGTCCGCAGAAGATGCTCCTTTTTCTGTTAAAAGCTTCATTTGCCATTGCTATCCTCAGACAGACAGACAGACAATCAGACTGTTGAACATTTGATTTTTCACTGTCCAGTGTTCGAAAGAAAAATACTTTTTTAAGATATCATATCTCGGACTGCAATTTAAATTACTGCACACCCCTTTACCATTTACGTAGGAAGAAATGTTGTTATAAACAATTCACAGAGTTTATACACCACATCCAAGCAAGACTGTAGCTATTAAGTGTATGTAAATTAATGATGATATAAAATCCTAATGTACTATCTAAAACAAGGTGTCTCTCTTTTGTTAATACTACTGTATCTCCTGTTTTATATTGTTTGTATTATTTTATTTCTATTTCTCTTGTTTGTTTGTAATTATATTCTTTATTCTATATATTTAAATTTAAATAAAATAAAATAAAATAAATCTCTTTGGGACATAATAATAGTAATAACAACAATAACTATGTTTGTATTATAGATTTTACTATTTTTCAGTATTTGATGACAGGTATATAGTTTGTAACCGTAAGTAATTTTGTTTTTATTTCTTTACTATCGCAAACCACCTATATAATAGGTGTTTAATTTGTAACTAAGCCAATTTTGTGCATTATCTCTTTACTATTGCTTAAAATTATGTATAAAATCGAAAATTTATGTAATATTCTTGCAATCTCTCTACACCTTCGATTATAATTTCTAATTTTATTTAATTTTGCTTTAACTGAATGTAATTATTGCATAACGTATTTAGTATTGTTTGCTGTTTATTAATTAATGTATTTATATTGTAACTATGACTCATGCCTACTACTACTTCTTTAAAATTGTGTATTATCTCTACATAATGTATTTCACATGTAACGAACCACAACCCTAATATACCAAAGGTAAAATAGGGTTTCAATATTTGGATAATAATAATAATAATAATAATAATAATAATAATAATAATAATAATAATAATATCTTCCTTTTGACTTCCTGGCAGCAGTTCATGTTATTGGTTATATACACCCCAAGTACTTGTTATACTGTCTCATTTCGAATTCGTACGTTTACCTTTATTTTTCTTCCGATAACTAACTCGTACTACTCACATCTGTCATTTAGCTTCAGTAGCATATCCCATAGTATTATCTCCTTTTCTGCTAACAACGCCATATCATCAGCAAATCTTATGCACTTTATTCTTCTTCCTCCTACTATCACTCTTTCGATGTTCTGAAAACAGTTTTTCATTAAATCCTCGAAGTAGATGTTGTACAGGGTAGATGATAGAGGACATCCTTGTCTTACTCCTCTCACTATTTCAGTTCCCTCTGAGATTTTTTTTTATCCTATAGTGACTTTGACTCGTATACTTTTTTGTGAATATACTAATAAATCATTTATAACATACAGAAAAAGATTATATTGTAAACTAGCAATGTCTGCGGTTTCGATCGCGTTAAAATCTAACTGTAGCTACATTCTTTGACATGCGAACACATGGAGGATCTCAGTTAACAAAAATTGTAATAGACTTCGTTGGTAAATTTGAGGTCACTACATTTAAATTCATGTTGGGCATGTAAGGGAAGATGCCAAAGAATTCAGCGAGCATAAGTGAGAAAAGGATAAGGAAAAAAATATCGTCGGAAACATTTCAACATAAACATGCGTGAATTTCATTTGTAAGATTGATTTATTTTAGTTAAAATTAAGTGTCCTGTCAGGTATACGTAGCATAAATACTGAACCATTGTAATGTTTTAAATTCTTCTTCTTCTTCTTCTTCTTCTTCTTCTTCTTCTTCTTCAGGCTCTACAACTCTCAGATGAAAGTTTTGGCCTTCTCAACAACTGTCTTCCATTCCTTACGGCTTCCAACTATCTTTGTCCAATTCTCCACCTTCATCAATTTCAAATCATTGAGGACATCATCCTCCCACCTGTTTTTTGGTCTACCCTGCTTTCTATTAACTATCGGTTTCCATTTGTATATTTGACCAGTCTATTATTCTCCATTCTATTTATATGACCAAACCGTCCTAATCTTAGCGATTTTATATGATTTATTATGTTCCTATTCTTTATCAGCTCATTCAGTTCACTGTTATATTTAATTCTCCATGTACCATCATTCATTTCAGTTGGACCAAACATTTTTCTTAGTAATGCTCTTTCAAAAATTAGTAGTCTGTGTTTTATGGAGTTTTTAAAGACCCATGTTTCGCTGGCATAAGTTACTACAGGTCTTATTGTAGTGCAGTATAGCTTAAATTTGGACTGTTTAGATATCAATTTACTTCTAAATAACTGCAAGTTGGCATGGTATGCTTTGTTTCCCATTACAGTTCTTTCTCTTATTTCTTCCTCAATGGTGTTGTTGTTATTAACAGTTGATCCAAGATATTTGGAACTTGGAACTTGTTGAATCATTAAATCATTTATTTTAAAATCTTCTAAAATTTCTCTTTTTGTGCTGCATTTTAAAAATTTTGTTTTCTTCTCATTAATTATCAATCCGAATTTCATTGCCTGTTCTTTTAAATTGTTATATGTTTCTATCAAAACCGATTTTGTTCTTGCAGTTATTATTATGTGATCAGCATAAGCTATACATTGCCTTAATTTTGTTGTAATGTTTCCCCTCATCTCCAGTTTCTTCAATATAAAGTTTATATGGGCTATTCCATATGAAATCGATCAGTAAAAAACCTCTAATTTTCTCCCTATTTATACAAGGTGGTGAGGAGAGTGCATTTTCAAAAATATACTATTGAAAGTCAAACGGTTTTCGTACTATTGAGCGACAAATTTAGCGCATTTTATAAAAACAAGCCTCTTTCAGCGCTCAGAACTCTAGAACCATTTACTGCAGAACATTGAACGGGAGCTCATTTTGAAGCTGACATTTGGTAGGTTGTATTAAGAAGTAATTCTTATTTTTATTGTATACAGAGAGACAGGTAATCTGATTTTACTTACTTTTAGGCTTTTTGCCCATTTGTAAAAATGTAAGAAATATTGAGAAAAAACCTTGCATTATTAAGAGAGATTCGGCATTGTTTGCTTAGTGGCTCGGCAATAAGTTTCGAGGGTATTAAATAAATTATGTTCACACGGCTGGACTTGAACGGCTCAGTACCGAACGAACTGGCCGAGAGATGAAGATAAGCGAGCGGTGGGCGTCATTTTACTCCTGTGTTTATGAAAACTTGTGATAAAGCTAGCCCAGCTGTGCGCTACTAGACGAAACATCACGTGTTTTTCTCCTGGCCTTGGTTGCCTAGGCTAGCTCCCGCCATAGAGTCAGCTGGTTAGTTCACACGCGTACTATTTATTTTCTTTATTTGATATTTTCAATACTTTCATATCAACGTGCCATCAGTAAAAAATGTGTGTTTATTTGTACTTTCAATGCGGAATCTAACCATATATTTTAAAAATATTTTTTCGTGGGCAAAGGCATCTTAATGAAGAAAAATCTAAATTTCTCCATTTCCATAAAAAGTAAGTAAAACTGTTTACATGTCAATATAAACTTTAACTTCTCAGCATCAAAATAAACCATGATTTTGATCACTGGGTGAAAGGGTTTCGGAGCCACAACAGTTTAAATTTGCAAATTTTATGAAAATACGATAAATTTAAATATTTTTAATTTAAACACTATGAAGTTCTGATGCCTCAAACTTTGCACAAAGCATTGTATCACAGTTGCCAACGGACAGAAAAAGTTTCATTGTATTTAAAAATTGCAAGGTCAATTTTCTCTATATTTCGGTCCATTTGAGATGGAATAGCCCATATGCTTTAAATACATAGGCCGAAAGTGTTTTTTCTCCTGGGGAACAAATGAACAGGTCGTTATAGTCACTCTGGAGCAAGCCACATACATCTGGCAGTCTCATTCAGGTTGATTATTTATTATTGAAATTTTCTCAGAAATAACATACGATAATTTTATGTACGCAGACTTCTGTTGAAATCGTGTACTATGCCACAGTTCAGTGACTTCGAAGTGATACGAGGTTAAGATTAATAGTTTTGACATTTCGTTGATGTTTGGACTTTGCTTTCTCGCATGAAGCCAGGTGTTTGAATAGCTCCACAATTTATTACTCAGCGAAACAAGTTTTTTCCATTAAAGATCTATACTCCAGAATAGCTGTCGGAATTAGGTACATCTCATTTTGAAAAGTCATGTTTTTTTAGTGCGCTTTGGGCAGTGTTGAGTAATGTGTGATTTGGATCAAAGATCATTGGAAAGCATGAGAGAAACTAATTTTGTTGCTATTGTCTCAACTAGGTTCAAGTGACGTGTTTCTTGCATTTCCTCTCTTATGAGAAGAAAGTATCGCATGTTTCGAGCGTTAGCATTGGCTGAAGCGATTCCGTCTGTCATTCTTTTTCCCCGTGTCGTATTTTACTACAATACTTTCAAAAGTTGTTCTTTTTTCGGAATATTATGAATTGAATTAAAAGAAAACAACCGTAGTCCAAAAACATACATTTTCAGGAGAAACAAAAAACTATTTTTGGGGAAACCGAAGTACATTGATGACTTAAATTGCGTCATAGAAATGCATGTGTAAATGCAGGTAACTGTGCCTTTTTAAGAAAAAAAAATACTCTTGTGGCAGAAATATGCGTCTCCTGTAATCTTCTTTTTCTTTATTATATCCTATATCTTATTCTTTCGTTGCTTACGTTTCTTCCATAGGGTTACTTCTGCACCTAATACAAAAATTCACGTGCTAAAGTTTTTTTGTCTGAGGTGGCTTTTGCCGCATACGTAATTAAGTATTACTGCTAATCTACTAGGGTGCTATGCATAGACATTTCGCTAGCCCGCGCTACGAGCGTGCTAAACTATCCCCGGCTATCACTGATTACTTGTACAGGATTCATATCGTATCATATCGCTAACACTGGTTTATGAATACAAAAAAACGTTAGTTCGCAGATCATCCACCGGAAGCCAGCGCTAAGAATGTCTATGAATATGGCCCCTAAAGTTTAAAATTGTATGGATAAATGTTTCAAGATGATATGAATGGGATATTTGTAAACGCTATCATCGTCCTGGCTTGACAATGACTGTTTTCACAAAAAAAAGTCTGGACTATGGTTGTTTTATGAAAATCACTGAAAATTTCCACTCCTATGGAGTTTTTCCCCTAATAACTGATTCAGTAGATGACCGCTACAATATACTCACCATATGCTTAATATCTCAAATTTGCATTTTTTTTGGACAATGGTTCTTAAAAAATACTCGTCAGTTATATCTACGAGAACAATGCATTGGTATGACGGTGTGGGGAACAGGAGTACTGTAAAATTGTCTGTTAAACACGTCCTTGCGCACTACAATTTAATTTTTTCTTGTCGGGATTCTAATCTCAGTTTCATATAATTATGGAAATCTGATGTTGCAGTCATTTGTCAATTAGGAAGTTTAAACGCTTGCATAGATGTAATTTTACATTTTAATATTACAGCAAATCACGAAAAAGGCCTCAGAATTTGATACTCTCGGTTTTCTTCTGTTTTGATGATTTAGAAAAGGCATTCGATCGTGACGTACTAACATACTAGAGAAAGATGCCTATTTTATATGATAATGTGTGATTTATTATAATAAATACCTGTTTCATTCTTCGATGTTTTCGCCATTTTACACTGTTATTGAAATATCCGGGCGGGTAGATAATGACATGCGCTATACCACCTTAGGAGTTAGGCGGGAGGAAAATCAGGCAATGTTGCCAATTTCATTTCCAATAAACCGCACATCCGTATTTTTACTTGTATATTCCGAAAAAATTGTGCGCGGGATATTCGAGAAAATACGATATATTGAACACTAAAGGCTGTTTGTTGGATCCGTGTGTGTATTCGAGGGGATATTTTTATCTTTTATAAAGGAAAATACTCCCCTCCCCCAGTTACTTAAATTTATTGATGATAATACTTTGATATCTGCATAATACTTGTAAATTGCTTCCGGTATTTTTTTTATTTTATAAACTCTTGTAAAGTTTTGTCTTAAAGCAATATAAATTTAGACTTGTTCCTTTTATAATGTTTCATTAATCAGGTTCCAGTAATAGTCCAACAATTATGAAACAGATCAGAGCTGCTTGTATGCCTACGTATTACATTTTCTATAAGACGCTTTAACATTTTTGCATTATTTCTTAATTAGGTTCTGCTTGTGATCTTCCAAGATATGATTTGAAGTATAGATTGAAAGTTTACCAAGAAGTAATTTGACTTTTTGTTATTGGTTTCTTGCGAAGAAATCTCGCGTTGAAATCTGTGTTTATAATTACTTTGGTCCTAGATAATATTTTTGATTAATTGATTACAGTGTATTGAATATGCAATTAAAACAACGCTGTAGGTCTGTTGTATCATGTGTTAATACACCGCCAGCGAATGTGCAGGTTTCTTGAAGAGGCCGTATTAACGACCTTTATTCATCCTTGGTACGTTCATTCGCTTAGTTCTCGTTTTCTGGAAGGTCAGATTGCTAGCTGGAAGCTGAGTTCACTCTTGGATGCCGGCCACCTCTGTAGACAGACTCGAAGCAACATTACTTTAACTGTGGATATTCCCAGACTCTACACAGCATCGTTTTTACATTTTGTTCCCGTCTGTGTGGCGACAGTTTCATTGGCAAGTCTTCAGTTATCTGAAAAATCAATAGTTTAAGATAATCTAAGGAAGTTATACTTGTGGCTTTTAAGGAACCCGGAGGTTCATTGCCGCCCTCACATAAACCCATCATCGGTCGCTATCCTGAGCAAGATTAATCCAGTCTCTACAATCATATCCCTCATATTATTATATATATTATCCTCCCATCTACGTCTCGGCCTCCCCAAAGGTCTCTTTCCCTCCGGTCTTCCAACTAACATTCTATATGCATTTCTGGATTCGCTCATACGTGCTACATGTCCTGCCCATCTCAAACATCCGGATTTAATATTCCTAATTATCCCGGTGAAGAATACAATGCAGGAAGTTCTGCGTTGTGTAACTTTCTCCATTCTCCTGTAACTTCATCCCTCTTAGTCCCAAATATTTTCCTAAGCACCTTATTCTCGAACACCCTTAACTTCTGTTCCTCTCTCAAAGTGAGAGTCCAAATTTCACAACCATACAGAACAACCAGTAATATAACTGTTTTATAAACTCCAACTTTAAATATTTTTGACAGCAGACTGGATGACAGAATCTTCTCAGGCGAATAATAAGAGGCATTTCTCATATTTATTCTGCGTTTAATTTCCTTCTGAGTCTCATTTATACTTGTTACTGTTGCTTCAAGATATTTGAATTTTTCCACCTCTTCAAAGGATAAATTTCCAGTTTTTATATTCCCATTTCGTACAATATTCTGGTCACGAGACATAATCATATACTTTGTCTTTTCGGGATTCACTTCCAAACCTATCTCTTTACTTGCTTGAGGTAAAATTATCGTGTTTTCTCTATTAGTATGTGGATTTTCTCCTAACATATTCACGTCATCCCCGCATAGACAAGCAGCTGATGTAACCCGTTCAATTCCAAACCCTCTCTGTTATCCTGGACTTTCCTAATGGGATACTCTAGACTTCTAGAGCGAAGTTAAAAAGTAAAGGTGATAGTGCATCTCCTTGCTTCAGTCCGCAGTGGATTGGAAAAGCATCCGACAGAAACTGACCTATACGGACTCTGCTGTACGTTTCACCTTAGGAAGATATGGGCAGGTACATTATAGTATACGTACCTCGTAGCATTATTGCTCACGTTTATAATACTTTCTTCATAATACTTCGTCGCATACAAGCCTCCAGCAGAACCATTCATCCTGGAAGAATGAATATTTGGTTGGCTTTCTTTGTAAGAAAATGTCATTCATGTTAACCGAAGGTAGTTCTGTTTGTAATTGTCCCTGTCAATCTTGTATCGACAGTCAAGAGATGCGAATGAGTGTGTTACTTATTCTAAAAAATGCTAACTTTGGCCTCTGCGTCGACATAGGCTACATAAATGAACATATACAGTATAATGTAAATAGGTTATGCTTTCAAGGACAGTGAACACAATGTAAAAGAATCGTCTTCAACTAACCCCCCCTCTCATAACTTGAAATGGCCCACGTTCATTTTCGACCTTTTTGCCTTCAGAATTTTCTAAGTTTTTTTTTTTTTTTTTTTTTTAAGAAAAACATTGACGAACAGAGTGAGATCAATGACTAAAAGGCTTATAGCTCACATATTTATAACTCAGCCTCCTCAAAGTATGTAATAACATAGGAGACATCATGGAGTCTTTATTAAACACTTAAGTTAAATTAAAAATGTGAAATAGAAATTTAATTCATAGCATTGTTTGGAATCTTTAAACTGCATTTCTGTAAAATTATTTGTGACATTTTATGTTGTATTAAGCGATTCCAGTGATAAGAAACGAATATGATAGTTCTTAGCAATTTTGAACTATGCTGTGGCTCCTTTTAGCAAGAAGTCCTCTGAGACTTTTGGCGGACAAGTTTTCTACTTATAATATTACACGTTACTGTTAGTTCCATTTCATATTTGCTGGAATATGATGTAGGCCAAGCGTTCTCAACCTGATGCTCGCGAGCACCATAATGCTCCTTTAATGACATTTGGTACTCTCATCATGCGCGTAAAAAAGTGTATTATTGCTAATTGTAAATTGTTATTGCTGTTCTTTGTGACAACTTGATCGTATACAAATCATGTTTTTATGTCTTGATTTGGGCTTATATTAATTCTGTTCACTTCTTGTTTCCATTTTTTCAAATATTGCATTCAAATATAAAATGGAAAGTATTGGTGAGAGACTGCAACTTTAACGTATTCCTTTGTTGAAATTAGCATTTAAGTTGTTATTATTATTATTATTATCATTATTATTATTATTATTATTATTATTATTATTATTATTATTATTGTATTTTTATTTTAAAATGGAGATATCTCATAAGAAATCCAAAACATATATTTTAGTATAGAACCTAGTGCGAAATATTACAGTAGGTACGTTCCAAATAAATGTAAACTTTTAATTACTTAACTTGTTATTTATTACACTATAATAAAGAAGTGAATAAAATTTACACAATTCACACATATGTAATGATACTGTATTGTACAACAATTTAAAACTCAATTTAAATAAAGAAATCTTTTACAATGAAAAAGTAGTCCGCCGAGTTAGCTCTGTGGTAGCGTGTCTGCCGACTAGCCGATCCGGCTTCGATTCCCGGCGGAGTCAGAAACTTTAATATAAAATTTCTACCTCGGGACTAGGAGAGATCACTAGATAGTGCACCAATATGCCTGGGTTAAACCCCAAATCTCTCCGCAGTGCATATGAAGAGAAGACATATGTCACTGTTGATAGTGATTCGTCCGTCGGATGGGGACGTTAAGCCTGGCGGCCCCTTTGGTGCTATTCGAAAGGAGTAGGCTACGTGCCGACACCGGGTTTCCCCTTCTCCCTTCGTCATCTTCATCACCATCACTCATTCCCGACGCTAAACTTACACATACACTCACCCTAGTACACGACATAACTCTTCACAGATACACATCATGTACAGCGTGACCGGACGAAGTGATGTACAACTAGAAAATGGGTGACAGTTCTGCCATCTATCCGCAGCATGCAAGTGATGTGGGCGGGCATTGGATACACACGCAATGAAAAAGTGTATTAGACCAGTCCGTCACTGTCTTTTGTGTGACATTGAATTATAAAATTGCCGAAGTAATAGAACTGATCAACTTATTCCATTTTAACATTTCCAATTTTGGTGTTTACATTGGAGGTTCAGAGTTTTATTCAGTACTGATAACTATATTCTTAACAGTTATTTTAAGCTTCAATTTCTTAAATTTGATAACAGTATTATCCTTCTCAGAGACCTTGTCATTTTGCTTGCATCCTGTTTAAAGTGATGTCAGGATATGGAAGTCATGTTATTCTTTGTCGGTATAATGCACTTTCTGTGGGCGTAGTGTGGTCTACCTTGCCCAGTTCTTTTCTCGAGGAGGACGTCATACCTGTTGCGTGCCGAATGCGGCGATGACGCGAACCGCCTGGTGCTCACCTCCGGGCGGACAGGTGCTAATACCACTGTCTGAAATTGCATATATCCGCTCATGCCTCCTGCCCCCAGAGTTGTTTTCCTTGTCCCCCATTTTGGGCAACGCCGTAATGCGTATATAACAACGTTCACTTCCTATTAGACCACGAGTTCTAGTGTTCTGCATGATCAGATTTCCTGACTTGGAGGCCGCAATATCATTACAAAAAAATTGGCACTCAAACTATAGTGCAGTTTAGGCCTACTTTAATTTATGTTGTATTTTAAATGTGTACATTTGTTATTCATGATGTGTAACCCCAGATCACATATATAACAGATTGTTCATCCCTATATTAAAATCGGTAGCACTTTAAAGAGAACTACCGCCAGGATCGCCACCCGTCCGCCGTAAACGAACACGAGATGGCAGTACAGTCGGTAATGCAATTCAAATAGGAGTTACGACGTGATTCCTTATGTAACAACTAGATGGCAGAATAGTAAACCTGCAAAACTTGTTACCGTCAAAGCCTATAATGCCTATGATCTAGGGTGTAACTAAACCTTTCTATGCATAATGTGAAATGAAATTTAGCCGAAACGAACTGAAAAGAGCTGTCAACTGGTCGGCGTTTTTATGAAACCCTCAAATGTCAAGTCTTCAACTGTAGCTACAAACTCTGTTAACCCTAGTTAGATTATTTGTTCAGTGACAGGGACCTTAACTTGCCGTTGTTTGCGTTCCGGGTACTCCTGTTCCCTTGTGACATCCCAATAATTCATCATTATTATCATCATCGTCGTCGTTCATTACAAGTGTAATGTAGACCCACTGCCTGTCATGCTCTCTGGATAGTCTCTGACGAATTAAGTGATCTACTACGCTTATCGACATCCGAGTTAGATTGCAGGTAAGAAAATTAAAATTTAGTGCTTAGAGAACTTTTTGTGCTGTATTGTATGTATCGCTGTTTCCTTATTAATTTCTTTAACTCGTCGCTGGACTTAGAGAAATATACTGCCGGACGAAGTCTATCCTTCCCGCTCCTATCAGCTTAGATCGACTCTGAGTAGGGCATGTAAGCCTTTACGACTCAACAGGCGCATATCGCTTTTTATAAGGACTCACCTCACCAGCCCAGAGAAGAATGCAAAAGGAATGCATCAACTGTTACTCCAAAACTAATTGAAACCACATCCCTTTTCGCCAGCTTCCTAACTGATAAAGTCCACAAATAGGCCAAAGCGTGCTTAAGTGTGCCGACTGTTTCGGCCCTCGCAAACCCAAGAGTACACATGACCTTGTTCTTTGTTCATTTGATCATGGGATGGTTCGGAAGGATGCAAAAATATACAACATTAATTAGACTCGTATTTCCATGCGATAGATGGGATGATTGTTCCATCGATGTTAACTCCATCAGTTACCCTGGTTCACACTTGCACAACTGACTACACTAGGCATGCCTCCTGTTTTTAAAATTCGTATTAGACTACTTCACTACATTTAATTATTTCAGGAGCATTTGTATATATAAATATTTAAAGAAAATAATCTTCCCTCAATGAGGGTGACCATAAAGATCCAGAATAAAAGCACTACAGAATAATTTAGAAAGACAGGAATTGTTTAGTAAAAAATTCAGAGAATTGCAAACCCATCAGAATCATCAATGGCCAAAATATAAATGGTAATGTAATATTTGGACTGAATCCTTAAGAATATTCAACAAAATTTTTTGAATTTAAAAAAATCGGAGTCCGAGTGCTTTTAAAATGTCACATGTGAATTTATGGAGTGTGCCACGTGCACCAAACAAAAGACCAGAAACACTCCACTGACTAGTGGGAATGTTATATTTCTCACTTAGATAAGGGATGCAGGACTCATAAATGGATTTCTTCTCCTCATCAACGTGTTATGACTCTCTCTCAAACCGGATTGTAGGATCAAGAACTAATCCCTTAGATTGAGTCCTGTGGATGGCTACAATATCTGTTCTTCTGTTCGAATCTAAGGATGAAACGCAGTGGATCTCCCGTGTATCTCCCATCCACGACGCTTGAGGACATCAGCAATACCGGTCCTGGCCTTATGGTGTCGATTGCTGCGCAGCAGCTCCGTTTTTTGACAGAATCCTAACACGTGACCAAGAGTTTCCGTCTCGTTGCAGCCGGGATGGCGACAACGGGTTGTTAGTATTTTGTTGTTCTCATTTTTTTTTTGTTAAATTTCACTACTTGTGTATTTTGGACCTGGTGGAATGTATAGAGAAGGCCTATGACCTCAACTCCACCAGTATAAATAAATAAATAAATAAATAAATAAATAAATAAATAATAAGTAACTAAGTAAATAATTAAGTAACTAAGTGAGTAGTAACTAAGCAACTAAGTAAGTAAATAAGTAAATACATAAGTAAATAAATAAATAAGGAAGTAAGTAAGTAGGTAAATATGTATACATTTTTATCTTGTCCAATGACAGTGCCCTTAACTTGAGTTATTCGCCCCGTCTCTACTAGGTGGCTCGTAGATATCGCTAGTGCTGAGAATCGTAGACCACATACTTCGTCAGGGACTATCCAGAATGCACCTTAGGCGGCGGATCTACATTACACTCGTAATGAAAGATGATAATGATGGAGAATTGTTGGGATGTCACAGGGAAATCGAGTACCTGGAGAAAAACCTTGTGATGCCTGACCACTGGTTTGTCCATCACATTTTGATGATAGTGATATTTTAGTGTCACACAACTTTACAATTTTAGTCATGGTGGACCTTCACATTTCTGCTTTTCTGTCCACCATCACTTAAACTATTATCAGGTAGTAGGCCTTCATCTCACTTGACAATATGTGTCAGAGGAATAACAATTGTTTGTTTGCATCTGAAGTCTGATTAGTTACTACTCGTAACATGTAGCTAATCGGCGATGTATGCAATGGAGGGAGAAGGGAACTGGCCACTCTACCATTATCTCCTGGCCTAGTTGCCTCATAAGTGATGCCTTGTTGATATCACAACAGACCTGTCTTCGGACAGTTGACTAAACAACAAACATCACTTAAAATTGTTTCACGCTTTTACACATCAGTTCACTGTTTATCATTTCCTGTTCTTCAATATTATATAATCTTATCATATTCATTACGTTTTATAAATTCTGGTTGGAACGGAATTTGAACCCGGTCCTCTAGATTATAACTCTTATAAGCCCCGTTCGCTAGCACTGAGTCACCGTAGCAAATTTATAATGTTATCACAGTCTAGTAAATACAGTCACGAAGCTCAGTACGTAGTAAATATGCATCCATAGATAGTTGCTAACCACTAGGATCGCTACTATCGCCTCATTATAGACAATGCGAAATTGTACCGGCACAGTCTATTGTTCCTAGCATCCTCACAACTCAAGCTGCGTAACTGTATATACTAGACCAGTGATGTCAACTGATGCCCATAGGAGCAACCGCGCGCTTTAGAGCCCAGGAGAGCCTGAGCGCTTTACAGCGGAAAGGAAAGAGACAGACGGAAGAGGTAGTATATGCCGCTTTGTCGAGATATACAGGGATGGCCAGCACTGATTCATTGGATAAAGGGAAGAGAACTTATTAAAACTGTATCCATGTTAATTTTTAGATTTGTCTCAGAAGTATAAGTGCATTATAAGAATGTAAGTTCTAATTTTAATGCTCATTTTTCACAAGTTTGCTTTTTTATTCAAAAGGAATATTTTCTCAACTTTTTTTTTTTTACATAAAAGTGAAATTTTCAGATGTTTGTTTAGTAGCCTTACAGGTACTAAAACAATGTTTTCGTAAATGTAATATATCGTAAATACGTATTACTGAAGATAGTGTATTGAAAAGGTTTGAAAATATTCGCATGGAAAATGTTTGTAAGGAAATGAATTAACAAAGCAAATATTGTCACATCACAAACAAAAGATATGTGCCTATGTGTTGGTAAAACGTCAGCTGTATAGCTTCAGCAGATTTCGAGATAATTTAACATTCCGATAACAGAAAGTTGCGCACCAATATCACCTAAAAGCATAATGCGATAATAGTTTTATTATGTAATATTAGTTACAGTTAAAACATATACCTAGGCAACTTTGCTTTGTACTATAATATTGTTTTAAATACTTTTATAAGGCTAAAGATACCATCAATATCAATTTCAACTTATCATGTCATATTCAAAGGAAATCCTTCAGTTTTATTCATATGGCCCAGTGTCTTTCTTTGGGATAACACTTTCTTTATGAATGATGTGTTTAATTCACTTAGTACAGTATAGTTGTAGTTATTATGGAATTTTATGTGAATATTTCTCCTTTATGATGTTATTAACGTTTAAAACACAACTGCAATATTAGGCTAAGAAATAGGTGTCAGTACTTTTGTTTTACGAGACAATATAGAAAATAACAAACAGAAAGAAGCCATATAAAAATAACGACATAAAATTTCACGTTCCTTTTGAAGTTTGTGCATCACTGTTTTCTTAATCCAACAGGCTGCTTATTCCTCCTATCATACCTAGCGCTTAAAGCCCGCGCACGACAAGGTCAGAAAAATGCGCTTGCTTTGACATCACTGTACTAGACCAGGGATATCGAACAGCGCTCTCGAGTTGTGAACTGCAGAGCCTTCACTCCTTCCTTACCGTGCAACGGTTGAACACAGGTAGCAGGCAGTTCGGCCGAATGATAGTAAACAAAAGCGAAACTGCGGCGGCTGGTACTTTGATAGTTTTTATACATCTTACCAATTGATTAGGAACTCAGTTTAGATTTGCACTTGATAAGTCTGATAAACAAAGAATGTAGCCTAAATGAGGATGAATTATAATGATAATAATAATAGCCTAATAATAATAATAATAATAATAATAATAATAATAATAATAATAATAGAGTTTTATCTACTGGGTCATTCCATGAATGTTGTTCGTTAGTGACGGAAATAGGTAAATCATAATAATAATGTTGTTACTATCATGTTTAAAATATCAACTTTGTGTGTATGTGTTGTAGCAGAGTAACTTCAAGTTCAGAAACGTAAACTGCTTTGATGTATAAAATTAATTACTTTTAGCGTGACCTGAAATTTCTTCATAGTTTTTGTTACAGATTCAAAAATATCTCCTCCTCGAGTTCGATCCTTTAGTGAAATGACATCTACAAGATCTCCATGAACACTGAAATCTGAATCGACACTCATTATGAATATACTACAGCTAGCTGCGCCGTAGCTTTCCGGTCGGTACTTTCATCAACAGCTATAGTGAATGACAAGTGAGAGTTTTTATTCTTGCTATCAGTTGTTCCTCCAAGTTATCCCCCATTTATGATACGCGCTCTGCAACAAACATATAGTTTTAAAATCATTAACGTATTTCGGACATAGCCCTTTTGCAACACCTATGAGACAATCTTCCACAAATTCTCCGTCAGTAAATAGCTTTGAAGCCGTTGCAATAGTTTCACAAATTTTGTAGCTAGCACAATCTAAGCTTATGATGATGGAAGGTTTTCTGAATTCAGTCTTGATTTTAATTCTTCTACAGCCTTTTCACGAGTGAAACCGGTTAACTTTTCTGGTCCATAAGCTTCAGCATGACGTGTAGAATTAAAATTCCTTTTAATATTATGATGGCTAATGTATCCAAGTTCTTTTCTACATATTAAGCAATGTGCCCTTCCGTCCTTTAAGATAAATAAATATTTATCTGTCCACTCACTATTGAATCGTCGTTCCACATCCGTACCAGCCGCCAGAGTTAATAAACACACTGCGTACAGAACACTGCTACAGCGAGCTGACTGTCGTTTCAGCTCAGCTACAGTAGGAAACAGTATTAATCGTTTCACAGTTTGAGAGCGCTGTTCGACATCCCTGTACTAGACTGTGATATTATTGTGCGGATTTTTTTTAGTGTTGTCTTGCGGTTGTATTCCCTCAACAGTTGCGCACTAAGTCCGACCTAATTTATTCCTTCCACTTCCCCGCTCCCCTCGCGGTTATAGGTGGAGACCTTGATCTTGTTCCAGGAACAATCTGTCCAGGTCCTGTAACGCTCAGCGGGCTGTGTGTTGAGCTCCCACCTGAGTTGACGTTGCTGTGCTGTTGTATGAGAATGACGCTGACAGCAGTGCGCGGGAGAATGGTTGCTGGAGATGTATTTTATTGGTCGTTTAAAAGAAAAAAAGATTTACAAAACATAGACGCTGAGGGAGGACTTTACCCTTGATCCGCCCTCCGCTTTTGATTAGCCATAGTATGGGAATAGATTTAGGTCGTTTTGGAATGTGTACATGTATGTGTGGACTGGAAGTGGTTTGAGGCAAATTTATCATGAGGCTGTTTAGTTTTGAAACAGACAGCTCCGTAAATTATATTCCTCTAACCTATTTTTTACTACAATGTAAATTCCAACCCCAAGCTTCCCACAGGAAGTCCCAGATCGTAAGATTTTACGTTACACCAATTTATGACAAATTTAGGGGTAGCATATGTTGCAGTAAGTGTGTAAACAAATGTATACTTGTAAGGATTAAGACCGGAAGTTTGTTTCAGCCAGGTCTTTAATTATTCCGCCCCTCTCCATTACAAACAAACATATTTTGTTTCCCCCAAAATAGTGCCGCAAGGAAATAAAAATCTTCACCATTAACTAAGAGGGATATACGTTGGTAGCGTCTCGCCGATTGACTTACCGTTTACATATTACAAGAGGAGATGTAGCTGACTGAATTAGTGTTATCATTTAAAGGACATGGCGCTAATATATGTATATATAGATATATATATCCGTGTGTACAGGGTGATTAATTAAACTAATTTAATTTTTCTTTAGTTTTAAGGGTAAAATAATATTACAAATAAAGAATGAACTATTCAGAAGTATCATTTCTTTAATTGGCTAGTGCTCTGAAACTAAAAGTGTGTTATTATTAATTGCTTTGTACAGATTTTGTTTTTCAATTTTTAACTAAAAATTACATCATTCTACGCACTTATCACAAGAATTGTTACAAATCATACGACTTTAGGAACTTGATTCTTTATAGTTTAATTATGCATCCTAATGTACAGTCTTGAAGAATTTACAAGAATGGCGTGAATTGTAAGAATTGTTGTGATAAATGTGTAAGAAAAATTTAATCTAGTTAAAAATCGAAAAAAAAAAAAAAAAAAAAAAACATCCTGCGCGAAGCAACTATGGAATTCACAACATATTATCTTCAGAATACTATCTAATTAAGGGGTTAAGTATAGCTTACAGCAGTAAAATGTTTGGAAATATTCAACATTTTCTTCCTCCATTACTGTATTTTGTACAATAATGAAAACTGGTATGTGTAAAACATTGTCATTCTGCTATATGAAAGAAATGTTTTTACGATTTAAAAAAATGTTTATATATTCTTTTCAAAATTCAAATTTCACTGTGCAGTGATGAAGCGTTTCCCTCATAACTCTTAAACTTGTTAACTTTTCCATGTTCTCTCTCTTTTATTTTATTGCTGAAACTCATGTTTACAATATCATGCTCTTTCAACTACATTCCTTAATAAACAATATATTTTATTTTGTGTTAGATATTTGACCATTTTTTAAAATGAATTTATTTTTTATCAGACAATCTATCAAAGGTAGAGAAGTGATTTTGCATCATATTGTAGGTATGGCATGCATAAATACACATAAAAAATTTCATCACAGAATGTTGGATACTTTTTGAGTTACGAGGGAACACTTCATCACTGCACAGTGAACTTTGAATTATGAAAAAAATATATAAATAATTTTTTTAAAACCGTAAAAGTATGTTCATCATATAGCAGAAGGACAGTGTCTTATACATACTAATTTTCATTATTGTACAATATACAGTAATGGAGGAAAAAAAAATATTGAATGTTTCCAAAATTTTACTCCTTTAAACTGTACCTATCCCCTTAAATAATAGTTAATGAATAGTTAATTCTTTTTTTGTGATGTTCTTTTACTCTTAAAACAAAAGAATAATGGTAGGGTAAACATTGGTAATATCGTGATAATTTCATGAAAACTAATTTAAAATGCAAATGTGTAAATATATCCTTACTCCGATTTTTTCATCTAAAAGACGATAACTTGCTGTACAAATCTGGAGACATAAAAGATTGGATACGTTCTTGAATATGTGCCAAAAACCACTTTTACAACTTAACCTGAAAGGTTGGTTATTTCGTGATAACCTTGGTAATTTCGTGATATTGCATTGATAATTTCGTGAGAAGTAGAAGAATTGTGGAAAAATTCATTAAAGTCAAATGAAATTCTCATTTATTGTTACAAGACTTCAAACATAGTAATTCCGTCTAATATTCACAGCAAGAAAACATAGAAATACATATCAACACACAATAAGAATGAAATCAAAGTAAAAATTGAAATTGAAAAGGGATCTTCTTTGCCCTGAAAGGGTGAACACTTTTATTACGGACTTTACTATAACATATATTACTAGGGTAACTCCAAAAGTAATGCATAACGTTTGTTTAAAAATTATATTTTTATCCTACAGCTTTGCTATTTTCACAGAATGTAGATGCATCCTTAAGGAACAAAATGTCACTTTTCCATATAATCCCCGTCCCTTTCAACTGCCTTACGTAAACTAGGAACGAGGGCCTGTAGACCAGCACGGTAAAAGTCTGGACCAACACGTCTGAGCCACTCTTTAGCAGGTGCACAAGGGAGTCATCTTCTAACCTCGTTCCGCGAAGGGATCCTTCAGTTTACCAAAGAGATGATAATCGCACGGTGCCAGTTCAGGACTGTAAGGCGGATGTTTCAGTGTTGTCTATCCGAATTTTCTGATCTGGTCTGTGGTCTTGTGACTGACATATGGCTGTGCGTTGTCGTGCAATAGCAGAACATCCTGCTTCTCCCGATGTCGTCGAACACGACTCAGTCTAACTTGAAGTTTCTTGAGAGTTGCAACATACCCGTCAGGATTAATGGTGGTTCCGTGTGGGATGATGTCCACAAGCAAGAGTCCTTCTGAATCGAAAAACACAGTAGCCATAACGTTTCCTGCCGAAGGTGTACTTTTGAATTTCTATTTCTTTGGTGAATTTGCATGATGCCACTCCATTGTCTGCCTCTGTCTCCGGTCCAAAATGGTGGAGCCATGTTCCATCTTCTGATACAATTCTTGCAAGTAAGTCATCTAGCACTTATCATTGACACTTAGCATGATAACAAATCAAACAGAAGCTACACTGAACCCATTGCGTCTTCCTTTTCTTTTTTGTTATCACATCTTGTCTTCAGATTTCTAAAATTCCTATTGTAATACAATTTTTAAAATAGTATAAAATGTAACACTTAATGCTCAACAAAATTTCGCCTCAAACAGCTAAGATTTCTATCAGTAAAGCTAAGCCTATATGGCGACTACAGATGTATCTAAAATTGCAAAAACCTTTCCTAAAATTTCATGAAGATACAATAAATCTTTGTACAAAATATAATATGCTTACCTTTAGTAATAAGCCTGTAATGTAATTACAAACATCCACAAAATTTGTATGCCTGAAAAGTCGAAGCAAACTTGCTCTCTCCAAACATAAAAGCTCACTGAAGCAACTACAATAGTCACACAAAGCTTAGCTGTATGTTTCTGGAAACTGGACAACATATGCAATCCCTTGGCGGAAATTTGGATCTCGTAACACCATTGGTTAGTTCACAAAAGAGAAATGAAAAAGTATCACGAAATAACCACTGCCACGAAATTACCAATGTTTACCCTATTTTACAAAGAACTTAAAATTGATGTAACTCTGAAAATATTGAGATTAGGACACGTGTTTATGACATTTTTCTCAGAATGTCTTCGGAAATTAGCTCCGTAAGTGGCAGTAAATCCTCATGAACCACTCTATATACTGTATCTGGGTTCAGTTCGGTGCCACTGCTATACCATTTGCATTATTAAGCGGAGTTAGCTTGTATACAGGAGTGTGATTCTTAATAGATAACATACTGTGTTGGATTCGTGTGCTTAGTCTTATCACTGATAAACTGCGGAATAAAAGTTGAAGTCACGGAATGTTAAAATTGTATGGACGTGAGTATTTAATAGATGTGATTAGCACTGTCAAATTGTAGTTTCCTGTAACATGATTTTCGAAATTATTTTATATTAAACTTTACCCTACATGATCTCTTACATAATGCTTCGCATACATGGATTCGATAATACAGGGACATCATTTTATTTTTACTTCAATTTTTATTGTACCTGAGTTTTTTAATGTACTTCACTCCCACCCCTTCTACTAAGGAAGTTCCAACTCCACACAGAACCAAGACCGCAGATAGTAAGCAGTACTGAGTTACTGAGTATAGTACGTTCCAGAAATATGTTCGCGTTTTCCAGTGGCGAAAGAGCTTTCAATATTGAATCATATTTTCGCACAGGTACTGTCAGTTTGCCTACGTCGCATCCCGATTTCCCCCACCTGCTTCTGCTCGCCCCTCTGTAAAAGCTGGGCTGTCTTAGCTCTTTTCTGAAAACATTAATTTCTCTTAGGAATTGGACGTTTACGTAATATTATACAGCTGTTTAATTTAACTTAAATAAAAGGGCCTCGTTAAGTAATTAACTGTCACGTGATTTCCTCCCTTTCTACAATCCTGCGGCATAACCACTTGGACGGACAGTAGATAGCATGTCTGAGTAATTTTATATTTTCGGGTCGGGCAGAAGTGAAGATTGAATTCACAGTACGTAGAGTAGGTACAGAATTATTTCAACATGAGTTACTAGTACGAAGGACGAAACTGGCAATTGAAATTAGATGCAATAGTCAATAGTGCGATAATATGCACAAAAGAACTGAAGCCTGTATCGAAATGAACGGTCACCATTTTCAAAATTGTGTTTAAATATTCATATTATGATTATTTTTCAATTTAACTTCTTTCTCTATATTGTACGCTAATGTGCTGTAGACAGTATACACTGCATAATGAATACGTTCGCTTGGATAACTCACTTCGTGAGTAAAAACACTTATTCTTAATACAGTACTGTACTTTGATTAAAGAAAAACCTAATGAAAATTATCAAACTCAAAATCGCGATATTTCCTAGTTTACGTAAATGGATGAACTACTTTTCTTCCATCCTATACCTAGTAGAGTGATTTGTGTTTTACGCCAGTATCATCGAACTCCAGTCTTGGAGGGGGGAGCAAGCGGTGTTTCCGGTTCTCTAAAGGTATAGACAGGTTAATATTAAAAATGTTAGTAAAAATAAAATGATGTCCCTGTACAATAGCAGGACTTCTGATTACTGCTGCGAGCTATAGTCGCTATTGGTATGGTGACAGTTCCTTGTTGGTCGAAGCGCAAGGCTATGCGGTAAATTAAAATTGATTTACATCGATGGATGAAATACATCCACGTTTTCCCGTTAGGAATAAAATCTTGACCGTTCTGTACAAATAGAGCCTATCAATAATACTGGGTAAAAGAGTAGTGTAAAGGGATTAAATTAGAACCAGTCACGGAGTTGCTATAACTCTGACCGTCAACAAAATAAAATTAAGGCGAGCCCGACTAATGCGTTGTGGACAGTGTATTGTGACATGTTCTGTAATCTGATCAGTGTGCGTGAGATTTCCTTGTGCCATCATCACGACGCCCTAGTTTTGGAGCGAATAGAAGCGAAGAGTTGTAGTTTAGAATCACCGTCAAGTTATTGCAGTAGAGCAGCCGTGGCGAAAACGTGACTCGCGAGACATTGTGACTCGCAGTGATAGCTGTGCATTTCGTTTGCTTCTAACCTCCGCCAACCCCCACCCTCTCACTCACTGGAGTCAAACCCCGTTCCATTTGTATTTGTCTCGACCTGCGAGTGGCATATGTCTCTCTCGAAACCATGTACGAAAGTTTCAAGTAGGATGGGAGGACGCATTTTTTTTTTCTGTCAATATGATGAGAATATTAAATGTATGATTTGTTCACAAGTATTACGAGGAAAACTGTTGTATAACATGAAACGGCATTATACTACATGTTACTGATGAAACATGAAAAGGTTAAGTGTTATTGTTGTTGTCGTCATCATCATCATCATCATCATCATCATCATCTCTGTACGTCGACCCTTTTTCAGCAGATGTACGAATAATGCGGTTAGCTCTTCAATTTGAACTCACAGATTTACTATGCGATGTCAAATGGAAGCTAGATGTAAGGACTTGACAAATGTTGAACTTTCAAATCTTTGCCAAAAAATAAATATCCGAAGCTGCGTTCTTTCGCTTGCTCTGTTGAAGCCATGTTCGCTACAACTTACGTTTGTGAAAAATTATTTTCAACAATTAAAATAGTAAAAACCAAATTTAGATCACAGCTGACAGACAAATACCTTCGTGATCAACTACGACTGGCAGTAAGTGACATAATTCCTGATTTTGAAACTTTGTCGCAGAGACATTCTGAAGACAGTTAATTTTAGGTTGTGATATTGTTCATTTCTTTCTTCGTTACACGTACTAAACATTAGTTTGTAGCCTTGTACTGTATAAAATTATATTTAAGTGCTAGACGTAAGAAAAATGAAAATCCGTTAATAAGTCAGACAGTTACTTCACTTCCCTTTAGGGTGTCCGCCTCCCTCCATAGGTGCTATGCACGTTGCAGGTTACACAGTGGCTCGGCGCACGATTACATTTTCGCCACCGATGCAGTAGAGGAAGTTGTTTTCGATACTCGTTTGAAGCTTAGGAATTTTAACGTTTTAAACCGTTGTCACACTAGCGAAAACCGTGTGTTACGACTTTATTTTTTAACGTTAGTAAATACTCGTATATTCAAATTCCAAGATATGAAGCAGGTCCATTACGAAACACAACCTGTCACTGCTGCCTGAGATGTGGAGTAGGTAAACCATGCTTACTAGACTCTTACCCCTATTCTCTATCCCTGGTCTAAACAAAAGCAAAATAATATTTTTTGTTTGCTTGTTTTTTTTTTTATATGGAATTATTTCAAAGAGAATCCCCTGAAGTTAACGAAGAGGAATATGAGACTACCGTCTCCTCGAAGTCCCACTCCGCCAATCTTTGCTCTTAATGAAGGTTGTGTAGCGTACAGTAAAACCCCGACACTAGCCCGAAGAACACAAATTACTTATCAGATTTGATTCACTCGCTAATTATTTTCGAAATGCTCTGTAAAGCTAATGTGTACAATTTGACCCAGGCTTGAGCTAGATCCCAATTGCCTACTCTACTTAATTGTTGCATACGTTAGCGGTCACCCTGTGGCATCGCAGCGTGGCAGCCGACACGCAAACTGCGTGCCTGTGTGCGATCACACGCCACGAGTACGGAACCTCTGCTACCTGGTTCGACTTGTTTTTGCTAGCCGCCATTCTGCAGGGGCTCAGAATGGGTGTAATCACTATAGTCTTTCAGGAGTCTTTTACATCTACAGTACTCTAACTTTCTTCCCCACATTCACAGGTTACACCGACTAAGTTCAGGTTTTAACATTAAGTAGCATCTGCAAATTTCACGGTTAGCAGTCTATGCAATATTTACGTGTGACGGTCCTTTCTGTTTTTCCCGCCATTATTTTGATTTCACAGGACCGGATTAGTGAACAAGACAATACAACCCTGCTGTGTTCATTAGGAATCGAGGTGTAAATCCGGCATTTAATTTCCTTAATAATTCCAATACCAATGCAGATATTGCAATGAAATTGGAAGAGAAGTACCTTCGTTGCGTGGGAAATGAAATGGAGTGTGTGTCGCAGTCCACTTCGCTTTTGCTACATGGAGTAACGGTCCGCCAGCCAGTCTATGTCTGTGGCCATCGCGCTCGCCCGATCTGACGCCACCTGATTATTTTTTATGGGTATATCTGAAAGAAAGAGTGTTTTATATATTTATAGATTTTTCTAGGAGTATTAAAATTTATTTTTTATAACATGGTAGAAATAACCATACGATCGTATTTTCGACATATCTTTACAACGCAAAGGGAGAAAGATGGAACGCGAGAAAGAAAGAGGGAGGAATATATCGTCGTTGTTCCTGCAATAACTCCTATGTGCAAAATATAAAGTTGTTCAGTAGGAAAAAAAACACATTTATTCATCCTATGGCAGCCGTACATAGGAGACTGTGAATTCTTACATTTTCGAAAGAAAGAAATGAAATTACATATAGGAGATTTTATTATTTGCTGTATCACTATTTAAGTTATTTAATAGAGCAAAAATCTGAAAATCGATAAATATGTCACATATGAGTTATTGCAGGAACAACGACGATATCCTTCTTTGACAATGCATTCATACATATGATAGTGACCAAGTTTTCTTTCGAATCCTGGAGTTTAAGGAGACAGTAGTATAGCAACAGCCATTCCGTTTCCCTCCCAGTACAACACGGATCCTTCACCTTCTTGTGTAGCTTGTATGACTTGGTGCGGAACTTGAAAGCGCTCGTACGTCACCGTGCCACAGTACGTCATTCAGCTGCTCTTCATTCAGAGAATAAGAATCCTGCCGCGGGCGTGTAAATTTCCGAACGGTTACGTGTGCTTGTACAGTGCGTGTGGAAACGTAGGTGAATGTGAAGTAATTCACATCTCCTTTCAAATTCCACTCACTGGGCTTAGGATAGGACATTTAAGATAGTGTGTTTACACTTGGTGCTTACGTTTCCTCACGGAAAACAATGTGTTGAATTTTTTACATATAACTCTCACTAGTGGTTTTATATTTTATTTTATCCGTCTTAGTATTTATTTTATTATTGTAAATATTTTTGTTTAATTATTATTATTATTATTATTATTGTTATTATTATTATTATTATTATTATTAATGAATTATTGTGTATTACTATCTTTGTATCATCTCAGTCACGATTATTTTATTATTATTATTATTATTATTATTATTATTATTATTATTATTGTTGTTACTGTTACTATTATTTCTATCATCAACATTATTATTTGATCTCTGTAAAATTTATGTAGACTACTGGACTGTACCCGAGCACGAGCATACGCTAATTTCGGGTATCTATTCATATGTATTCATTTCAAATGTAAATTGTAAATAAATTTGAATTTGAATTTATATTTAAAATTAGCATCGCTAGCGTCTTTGAAACCATTTTATAAAAATATACCAAATAAAAAAATGTATTCAGGGATAACCCGTTAGCATTTTGCCTGTAAAAGGCTTTTTTTATCGCCACCACTGCCGCCGCCGCCGCCGCCACCACCACCACCACCACCACCACCACCACCACCACCACCACCACCACCACCACCGCGGTAAAAAATGAAATCTCGAGAATTGTTTCTCGAGGTACACCTCTTTCGTTTACAATCATTTCACAGTTTCTTCTTTAACTGTTCTCCATAAAAGAAATTAATGACCGAAATTTACTATCATTGAAATAATCCGCACGATCTGTTGACTGACAGACGCGAGAATTACGCATACATCAGTAGAACTTGTGCATTTGAGCGAGTAATAGTAAGGGATATTGCACATCCAGATTAATAATCATTAGGAACCGTACTTTGTCCCAGAAGGCAACAAGATTAAGTGTTACTGAAGTTTTTACTGTAGCGGACGACGCGCATGCATCTAGCAAGCGAAGTACCACGGTCAGGCATGCTAACCGTTACTCCAAGCGGTGGACATTCGGTTATTGTTCTTATTCATCTGAGAATGAATTCATCCAGCAGTGATATATTTGAAATATTGCGATTTATTCGAGCATTTATTGTTATAAATAGAGACAGATTTCCATGCAAATGCATGTTTTTACATAAGCTTGCTACAGTTCTCAAACTTTGTAAATATCCGTTTCATGGTTTAGTGATTCGAAATATGTATACTTTTTCCGTGCATATTTGCATGTTTTGGTCTTTTTAGGGGTAAATTAATGCATAATGCAGGTTTTTTTATGTTTTAAGTTTAATAATGCATATTTTGAAGTTTATGTTGCATATTACGTCCATCTTTATAGTGTCATTGCATATTTTATATTAAATCACATGATACTGCATTTTATAAATTTGCCTCGTAGAGTTTGGTATTTCTGAGCTTACAATATTTGAGTATAGTATGTGCTGGAAAATATAAGTGAAATTCTAACGGTTTGCAGGGTTTATACCTGAGGACTTTGAACCTTACCGGCTAATCCTCTCGTTGTATTGTCACACTGGAATTCCACACTCCTGTTCTATACAAGTCTTACCCTGAGGCTAAAATTATTATTAGAAGGGTGCCTCTTCTGCTCCCTCCCATACTTCGTAGTTTGGCGACAATAGCACTAACATGCTTCCCCTAACATGCCTTTAATTTGGAAAGGTAGATAGATAGAAGGTCTAGTAGGCTACATGTACAGGTGTTTTGTGGATGAGCTACTGTGTATTCTGTGGTGATATGTGAAATGTTGTAAATGCCCCCAATTAAATGTTCGACAAGAGATCTTGTGGCACAGTGGGGAAAGAATATCTTAGAAATTTTGAAAGACTGTTAGTAGTACATTGTGCCATTCGAAAATAAAATGTAAGTTTCAATTTTCATAGTGCATATTTTCAGTGTTTTTTTCCTTCATTGTGCATATTTGGCCATTGATGCGTGCATGGATGCATGGATATTTTACGATTTGATAGTGCATGAAAATCCTGTCTCTAGTTATAAATTAAAGAACATAGGCCTGTACCTTCAATTATTATTTGAAATATGTTATCTAATTACAAAGAAAATTGTTCTTAATTGAAAAATCGGTTAGGGAAATGGAGAAAAAGGTAATATAGTATATTCCCGCATTAGTTTGTGCTGCGTTACTGTCATTTCCTTTGTGTTAGAGGAAATGTTTTTCAAGTCTCTTCTCAGCTGAATTTCCAAATTTATGCTTGGTTGAGCTGTAGTTTGGGATGGGAATAATACAATTTTGTGTTTGTGGTTGCCTATAATAGAAGTTGAAGCATGTAAAGAATTTCAGTAGTGAATATTTTAGTGTTGAAAGGGATATGTAAGGATATAAGCGTATAATTGTATGACATGGTATTGCGTGAAATGTGTAATGAGAAAATGTTTCATTTAAGGGGTTAAGTATAGCTTACAGCAATAAAATTTTGGAAATATTCAACATTTTTTTCCTCCATTACTGTATCTTGTACAGTAATGAAACTTAGTATGTATAAAACACTGTCCTTCTGCTATATGAAAAAATATTTTTAAGATTTAAAAGAAATTATTTACATTTATTTTTTCAAAATTCAGTTCACTGTGAAGTGATGAAGCGTTTCCCACATAACTAAAAAGCTATCCAACATTCTGTGATGAAATTTTTAATTGTGTATTTATGCATGCCATAAGTACAATATGATGCAAGATCACTTCTCTACCTTCGATAGATTGTCTGATCAAAAATAAATTCATTTAAAAAATGGTCAAATATCAGTATTTCCTTCTAACACAAAATAAAAAAAAGAATATTATTTATTAGGGAATGAAGTTGAAAGAACATGATATTGTAAACGTGAGTTTCAGCAATAAAATAAAAGAGAGAGAGAACATGAATATGAAAAAGTTACCTTCGATAGATTGTCTGATCAAAAATAAATTCATTTAAAAAATGGTCAAGTATCAGTATTTCCTTCTAACACAAAATAAAAAAAGAATATTATTTATTAGGGAATGAAGTTGAAAGAACATGATATTGTAAACGTGAGTTTCAGCAATAAAATAAAAGAGAGAGAGAACATGAAAAAGTTAACAAGTTTATGAGTTATGAGGAAAACACTTTATCACTGCACAGTAAACTGGCATCATTTTGAATTTTGAAAAAAAATATATATATAGTTTTTTTAAATCTTATATATATTTCATATAGCAGAAGAACAGTGTTTTACACATACCAATTTTCATTATTGTACAAGATGCAGTAATGGAGGAAAAAAAATGTTGAATATTTCCAAAAATTTTACTGCTGTAAGCTATACCTAACCCCTTAATAACAGCCGCACTTTAAGGTGTTAAGATGTCGCCTGTTGTAGCTTGGCTCATTTAACAGAATTTTAGGGCACAAAGGGGAGTCTGTTTAGTTCAGTCTGTGAGACGACTGATTAGTGGACTGGAACAGAGGAAATTTTTTTTTTATATTGATAAATTATTCCCTCACTCACTCTCCCAGATACTGAGTTATTAATACTGTAATACCGCATCTGTCTCGTTAGGATCCACACTTAAGGTACTAATAATAATTACGAACAACGAGGAATGTTAATCGAAAAGCACTTTATCCTAACCATTCTACCTTAACAATAGGCTGTTCTGTTATATTAATGTTCTCTCAAGATGGGGAGGCATTTTATTCCTGAGATACTGGGGCATTAATCATAACTTTATGTCAGTGAGTGTTACGGCGTGCAGGTAATTTTGTTCGACAAGCTAAGTTCACATTATTCTAGAGAGGAGAAATTTTGGTAGTCTAAATCAACTGCTTTTCATCGAGACCGGTTTGAAAGAGGTTGAAGGATTTAATTCCAATGACATAACTAGTTCTTTCCGTTGCTTCCTTTCTTCTTGCTTAACGGACTTGTCTACATATATTTTATACCGAAGTTCTTTGTGTAGGCCAGTGGTCTTCAAACCGGTGGGCTTGTAAAATTACTTTTATCCACGATCGTTTAGTAATGCCTACTTATCCAGTTTTATTTCACCATGGTAACGACGTTGACACGGAGTGCAGTAATCAATTCTCAATTTGTGTATTTATTGATATTGATTGATGTTTGTTTTCATGAACATTACATTCTGCAGTATGGAGTAATATTCCCACAGAGACGAAGGTTTATAAGATTTAGATAAATACTCAAAATAAGCTATTAAAACCTTCTCATTTGTAATATTACGTACTTCTTTACCTTCGCATCATTTCAAGAAGCGCTTATACACTAATTCAGGGGTCGTCAGCACAGAGCACGCTGGGGCTAGCATCTTTTACCCGCGGAAAACGCAGTGCACCATGGTGCACTGCGTTGCTGCTAGCGGGTATGGTCTCTAGCTCTCCCTGCTGCACGACGGTGCACATGGGACGGCACCGCATATCCGTTGCACATTTCAGCGAGTGCTGACGACCACTGCACTAATTCATATTTAACTCTAGATATTTCTGGTAAAATGGATAAAATATATAGCAATTGAAGCTGTTTCTTCAGCATCTAAAGGAAAGGTTTCTTTCCTTCTTCTTTTTTTTTTTCTTTCAGAATCACTCATTTCGACGAAAGAATTAATATAATATTTTGACTTGCAGCTAGGCCTATATAAATAATTGTAAATATCATAAACATTATTAGGTTGCCATGGCAATCAATGATTTACTATGATCTATTACTCTATGGGTTCCAAGTGTTCTAGCCTATATTGAACGATAGTACTTTTATTTACAAAATAAATATTATCTGATTGAAGATAAATGTTATTAAGCGATCGTGGTTAAAATATTGTATGCCACTTGTATGATTTGCATTATCGTTCTCGTGTAATCGAAGAACGAGGCGTAATAAACACACAAGTGATAATAATTCACTTATCCCACTAGTTGCATAAAAACTATTAAACCCTTCAACAGCATACCTAAATATAGCGTCTTGATAACTTAACTACTTCCTTACTTGTCTAGGTAAATATAACATTCATACTTTAAGCAATTTACAACGCTATTTTATTTATTTTTAGTAAAAATAATTCACCTGTGTTCAGTATAATTCGTAAGAACTATGCGGACCTCTTGCACTCCGTTGATTACACTTTGGTACTTTGTTTACAAAAATTTAAGGCTGCTATTTCAGATTTTTGAAATATCGATACATTTTAATTATCAATTTCTGTACCGTTTAAAATTACCTTAAGTTGCAGTGTCGGATGATATTGAGTTTTATAATTTATGTATTAATTATGTGAAATGCGATTTTGAATGTACAGGGCATAGCGCCGATTGAAATTTATCGTCAGCTGTGCCAGGTCTATGGGCCTAACGTCATGAGCAAGCAGATGGTGCGTTGCTCCACAAGGTCGTCTGTGATGATGGTTGGCCTCCCACTGCGCTCCTCGTCATGCACATTTTGGCGTCCTGCTGAAAATTGTCTACAGCAGCAGCGCGCCATCTGCTTGCCCATAGACCTGGCACAGCTGACGATAAATTTTTCAATCGGCGCTATGCCCTGTGCATTCAAAAACTTTATCACTGATCGCACTTCACACGGGGCGGGAGCTGGAATAGGAACGTCCATCTTCAACCAATGCAACGAAGCTACTGAGAGCACTAGGGAAGTTCCGCTAGCGCATGCGCCATGCCAGGACATTACTCTATCACGTACACGCAGTCGCTTCGCGCAACATATGGTTTGCTAGCTGTGGGACGAGTGGAAAAGTTACTTTAATAATAATAAATGAAGTGACAAATGAATTACGAGCTTATGCGAGCGTAAGAAGAGTCTACTTAAGTAATAATATCTAGGCCTAGTTCATGTAATGAATTAAAAAACTTTTGAGTACTAGAAATTTATTAACATTCTCTATAAGAGGTATGTAATTCACTTGTCCACACCCGGAGACTCGAGTGGAATTAGTGAAATGATGTTAATGTCGTTGCTCCCCTCACGACTTCCGTCTCTCCTACTATCATACAACATCATTCTTCTTACCTATAAAGAAAGCAACGGGTAGTTTCATGTAACTCATGTAGTGATGTTCTTTGAAGAAAAGATCCGTAAAAACTTAATTGACAGAGACACGAGTCTTGAATAATTCTTCTGCACCAGTGTTACATTGTACAGGGACATCATTTTTTTACTAACATTTTTAATATTAACCTGGCTATACCGTTGTATCAACACAGTGTGTTACCCCCTTCCACGACTGGAGTTCGATGATACTGGCGTAATATACAAACAAATCAATTTGCTAGGTATAGGAGGGAAGAAAAGTAGTTCATTTAGGTAAACTAGGAAATATCGCGATTTTGAGTTTGATCATTTTCATTAGGTTTTTGTTTAATCAAAATACAGTACAGTATTAACGATGAGTGTTTTTACTCACGAACTGAGCTGTCCATGTGGACGTATTCATTTTGCAGTTTATATTATACTGTCTACAGCACATTAGCGTACAATATAGAGAATGAAGTTAAATTGAAAAATAATCGTAATATGGATATTTAAACATATTTTTGAAAATGGTGGCCTTTCATTTCGATACAGACTTCAGTTCTAATGTGCATATTAACGCACTATAGACTATTGTACCTAATCCCAATTACCAGTTTCGTCCTTCGTACTAGTAACTCATGTTGAAATAATTCTGTACCTACTCTATAAAAGAGTACTTTACGTACTGTTAAATTCAATCTTCACTTCTGTCCGATCCGAAAAGATAAAATTACTCAGACATACTATCTACTGTCCGTCCAAGTAGTTATGTCGTAGGGTCATAGAAAGGGAGGAAATCACGTGACAGTTAATTACTTAACGAGGCCCTTTTTATTTAAGTTATTCTAAACAGTTGTATAATATTACGCAGACGTCAAATTCCTAACAGAAATTAATGTTCTCAGAAAAGAGCTAAGACAGCCCAGCCACTAGCTGGCGAATAAAAGCTGGTGGGGGAACCGGGATACGACGTAGGCAAATGGACGTCAGTACCTGTGCGAAAATGATTCAATATTGAAAGCTCTTTCGTCACTGGAAAACGCTAACATATTTTTGGAACGTACTGTTTACTATGACCGTAAGGCTACTATGACTGTATATGCGGTCTTGGATCTGTGTGGAGGACGGTTGAACTTCATTAGTAGAAGGGGTGGGACCGAAGTACATTAAAAAACTCAGGTACAATAAAAATTGAATTACAAATAAACTAATGTCCCTGTATTTATTTCTGCAAACGTGCCGAAAGTTTTCTCACCTGGAATCGATCTCAGTCCGTCAACAATATTTGTAGTCTCCGTTGCTTATGAATTCAGGGAAGCAGATACTGCAGAATCGCAGAGGGTGTGCCGAGCTACACGCGAGTTTCCGTTTACCAAATAGGCTGAATGCACAGGTGCCAGAGAGATAAGTGACCCTCGCCAGGCCAACAACCTGGGAGGTCACTCGCGAGAAATGCAGCTCCCAGCTCTTCGTGCTGCATAACTAGGGATCATTTTGCTATAAGTATTCCCTCTACCCCCATAAAGGAAGTCATACGCTTCTACTTTAGGCAATGTCTTACATAGAAGGTATGCAGCAAGTATGTGATAATTTTACTGACGATTGATGATAGTTGATTTGCAAACGGTAAAAACAGTCGTCGACCTTTCTTTCATCTTCTATCTACTCACCTTGATCTGTATGGTTTTTGTACGCGTTTAACAAGTGAGATCGGTACCTGGAAGCGCGATATTTTAACGAAAGCCATTAAAAGGATATGATTGAGATTCCAAAGATACACATTGTTAAAACAATTAAAAAAAAGTTCTAATGAAGGATACCGTCACTAAATTGAATGGTTATAGAACGATTGGAAGTTGTCAGACGATATTAAGATTGTAGTATTAACAGTGGCGGCTCGTGCTTTTCTTGGATGGGTATTCACAAAAAAAAAATATTGGTAATGAACACACTGATATTTGCTATTCTCGTATAGCTGAGTCACACGTCAGAGATAAACGAGTTCTAATATGCATGTACCAAATCTACGCATATAGTATACACCAAAATTAAAACCATTAAACAAGAGTAGAGTAAAATTAATTTATAGGACTCATCTTCACTGCTGTTGTTGAAGATCTAGATTTATTTGTAGAGAAACTCTATGCGCCTAGTTTTGAGAGATGCAAATTTATCAATAACTCTAATGTTGTTAACAAGTTTTTTTTCTTCCCCACTGTCAACATAGCCAATGTACTTAATCGCTCTTCTGTCATTGTGCTACGGAGGAATATTTTAATCCTCTCGTAATTAATTTAACACCCTCACAACTTTACACACGTCCGTCTCCAAACTTCAAGCGTTACTTACTTTGCTGAACAAAAGACAACAGAATAAGCCCCCGTGCGTATCGGTATTTTGAAAAGAAACAGTAAAGACAGAAAACGAGGAAAGAGGGAGAAAGGAACAGGATGCCAGACCCAAGGGAGATGGAGCATCTCTCTTTCTCTGTCACTACCACGTTAAGACCTGTGCGAGCCAGAGATATTGTAACCATTGTACCAAACCAGAAAATATTCTCACCTGAGGCTATTCCACCCTGCTACAGAAAAATTGTGCGAACTGCTGTCAATCTGTCCAATAGAGATTTAAAGACACACGAACGGGGCATTCTCTCGAGATTAAACATGTAGGAACGTCATTACACATTGGAAAGTAATAGATGTAATAATATTAATACAGTAAATACGTACGATTATTGTTGGTTTTTAAGGTGTTCACGTGCTCCTGTGCTCATATAGAGGAACCGCCACTGAGTATTAATAGCACATTATTTAACTTCAGATGGTATGCATGAAGTCGTTTTGTTCCATAATCTCAGTTTCTCATATACTTATCATTAGTGCTCGGATTTTTAGGTGCTAAAAATTGGGAAAATATTGATTTTTATGTACTAAAAACCAGGAAAATATACGGAAAAAATAAAAGAATGCGTAATTATATTTCAATTATTTTATGTGAATATAAACAATATGCAGTACTCATCAGTATAAATTATGCTGTCTCACCAGCTACTGAAGAATTACAGTACAAAATGAGATTCATCCTCAAGTTGTCCACCACAAATGACTGACGATTATCGCGGAACATTGCCTTGTGCTGGGAAAAAGAGCGCCCTGTCTATTGAGAAACAACATACACTCCATAGATACATGTTTATGATTCGAAACAAAAACAAAGGCAACTGATATTTATGAAATTATAATTGCTTCCTGAATGAGCGTAATGATAAGTTACAAGGCACATCAATGTTTGTGTGTCACAGATAGGCAATTCCGAGAAGCAGTTGCTAGCTGTCACGTCTAAACAACTACACTGAACATTCGGATATGATTAATCTGAAATTTCAGCCTTGTTATCGTTCTCGCTATCACCTCCCTCAATCCATTTTAATATTATTCTCCCACCTAAGTCTCGGCCTCCCCAAATATCTTTTTTTTTTCGGCCTCCCAATTAACATTCTTTATACATTTCTGAATTCGCCCATATATGCTACATGCCCTGCCCATCTCAAACGTCTGGATTTAATGTTCCTAATTGTCAGATGAAAAATTCAGTACCTGCAGTTCTGTGTTGTGTAACTTACTCCATTCTCCTGTAACTTCATCCCTCTTAGCTCCAAATATTTTCCTAAGCATCTTATTCTCGAACACCATTAACCTCTGTTCCTCTCTAAAAGTGAGAGTCCAAGTTTTACAGTCATACAGAACAACCGGTAATATAACTGTTTTATAAATTCTAGCGTTCAGCTTTTTTGAGGGCAGATTGGATGACAAAAGCTTCTCAACCGAATAATAACAGGCATTTTCCTTATCATCATCATCATCATCATCATCATCCTGTTAAGTACTAGTCCCAAAAGAACTGTTACGGCCTGAAAAAGCGATTTTCTTGCCATCTTTTCATAGGTCGACTAAGTGGACGTTTCCCATTTGGACGATACTTCATTATTGCCTTAGGGATCCTGGATAAACCATTCTTGAGACGTGTTCCTTCCAGTTTAACTGATATCTGGAGATATAGTCAAGTATTGATGACACATTAAGTTCTTGAAGGATATCTTCATTTTTCTTTCGATCCATTTAGTGTCGTTTATATTTGTTACTGTTGCTCCAAGATATTTTAATTTATTCACCTCTTCAAAGGATAAATTTCCAATTTTTATATTTCCATTTCGTACTATGTTCTGGTCATGAGAGATAATCATAAACTTTGTCTTTTCGGGATTTACTTCCAAACCTATCTCTTTGCTTGCTTCAAGTAAAATTCTCGTGTTTGTGGATTTTCCCGTAACATATTCACGTCCTCGGCATAGACAAGCAGCTGATGTAATCCGTTCAATTCCAAACCCTCTCTGTTCTCCCGGACTTTCCTAATGGCATGTTCTAGAGTGAAGTTAGAAAGTAAAAGTGATATAATAATGATAATAATAATGATGATAATAATAACAATATTAATAATAATAATAATAATAATAATAATAATATTAATACTGTACGGTGGTCAATAAATTATTTTTAAAGTCCAAAATTATTTACGAGATAGAGACATCTGAACTGAAGTCTCGGAACTTTATGGAAGATTTGGACTTAAGAAGCATCGCGAATGTCTACAGTTAACACCGTAGAAAGAGCATTGCCAGGTCGTATTCAGGTCGTTGTGACGGCTTAGGATTTAGTGAAGCCTCCATCGTGCACTGTACTAACAAAGCAGTCCCTGTGGATCGATAGAACATTGCTCTTGGAGCTTTCGTATTGCGCTCGGAATTAATGAGAAATCCCGATTCATGACTGGTGAATCGTACACTTGTGTTAGCGTACCAAGCAGGCCTACTTCGATCTAGGAATTGCGGAGTATGTCAGCAAATCTATTTAGCGATTATAATTTACATCCTTCAAAACCACTGACTGTTCTGTTATGTAACGCTAAACATTTTTTAATTTTGTACAATCTCAGAGGTAACTTTACAATTTGAAGTTACGTTAGGCAAACTAAAATTATAAATATAAATCATGGAGGGAATGTCCAATATCACCGTCACATCGTACAAATATGATACGACAAAGCTCTTACTTGCAAAAATTTTCGCATATGATCCATGTTTATCTACTTCCGAAGGTAGATAACTTGTTATATTAAAAATAAATTAGGTTATGTTTACAATTTAATTATGCAAATTATGTTGAAATATCCTTCAAAAAGAATTTCAGAAAAATTGTTCTTGTAAATATTGCAGAGAAAAATGCTTATAGTGTATCCTATAGAAGAAATGCAGATACTTCTAGTAAAATAAATACGTAATTTCAATTATTTATGAGGTATACTATAAACGTCTCTTAAAAACAAGGATATTCTCGATTCCGAAAAAATTGAAACAGTAGAAATGATCTTTTGAGAGAGATTGAAAGATACAAACTTCTAACTAGAAAAAGGAACTAGGGTACTTGAATTAAAATAACGATTAAAAATAAACAGGGAATGCAAAAATAAAATAAACATTGAAAAAATGATGTTCTGAAATTAGTAACTTGAAACCTGCCGGAACAATAACATTTGAAGGCGAAGGAAAAGATGACTCGTAGAACCTGAACTGTCGAACTAACAGACCAGATCTTCATAGACGATTTGTAAGTTTGATATTGTTGTTTGTTTTTTACTTGGTTATTTAACGACCTGTATCAACTACGAGGTTATTTAGCGTCGAAAAAAATATTTGGTTATTTAACGACGCTGTATCAACTACGAGGTTATTTAGCGTCGATGGAATTCGTGATAGCGATATGATATTTGGCGAGATGAGGCCGAGAATTCGCCATAGATTACCTGACATTTGCCTTACGGTTGGAGAAAACCTCGGAAAAAATCCAACCAGGGAATCAGCCCAAGCAGGAATCGAACCCGCGCCCGAGCGCAACTCCGGATCGGCAGGCAAGCGCCTAAACCGACTGAGCTACGCCGGTGGCTGATATTGTTGTTTATTCAACTGTCCTAAGATAGGTCTGAACCTTACAAGTGATACCAACAAGGCACCACTTATGAGGCAAGTAGGCCAGGAGGTAATGGGGTAGGGTGGCTAGTTCCTTTCCCTCTCCATTGCATACATTGCTGATTAGCCACACATTACATTAGTCAGACTTAAAATGCATACAAACAGTTATTGTTCTTTCTCTGACACATATCGTCAAGTGAGATATAGGGTAAAATTGCTTAATTCCGTGATACGGTTTTTTCATTGAATGTCTCGGGATTGGGTATCTTGCTATGAAGTTCACCTATGTCTCAAAAGTAGGGGAAAGATGCACTTTTTCGAGAAAGATGTCTGCCGCTATGGTCGAACCGCAGAACTTTGACTGACATCCAATTTTTAAAAAGTGTCACGGGATTAGGGGTATCACGGAAATAGACAGCTTTACCTTGCTGCATGATAATAGATGCGGTATCAGCCATAACCTCAATCAGAGGCAAGTTTGATATTATGTTCATTAAATCCGACTAAAATTGAGGTTGAGACAATATGCAATAAAATCATTGTAACTTTAAACAGCTAACAATGAGAGTAAAATAAAAACTGAAATGAAAACAATTTAGTAGAAATTCTACTTCATTTTAACGAGTTTTTCAATTACAGTCCAGCAGTAATGAGTTTGAAGCTGAGTTCAAATGTCGAAAATAGTGCTATAATAGTGCTGCTAACCTTCTGCCACTCTTCTGTCTGTTACGAGGTCTAGCAAACATTTCCGCTCTGCAGTAATTAATTCAAAGTTACGACTACATAATAAAGTAAGGGGTTGGGTGTCTCATTATTTGGTGTGCGTCAGTTTATATTATCAGTGCCTTTTTTGTCAATGGATTGGTGTATAGCCAAAATCCGCCGTTGCTTTTGTACTCAGAATAACAATTGAACTAATTCTGTTACATTGGAATGCGGTGATACTAGAGGCGACCCACACATTATTTCAATTCCATTGAGACTGAAGTGTCATGCCCGGAACAGCGATGTGTTTGAATGATTTGTTCGGCGAATTTAAATAATTATGAAGCTTTGTTTTGTGTTTTAAATCAGTGCTAAATTATGACTTCATAATTCTCCTGCCAATGATGCCTTCGGATGCCTTGTTTTATGTAATTCATGGAATTATTACATTCACTTTCATTATTTTGTGATGCCTTTTACAATGAATACAAAAGACTGGGTAAGATTTTTAAAAATTTTATTTATAATTGCTTTAACTATAATGATCATATTGCGAATTTACTATGGATTTGATATCGTTTTTGTCTGAAGTTCGGCGTTCTCTCTGACCCGGAGACATCCGACGTCTGACATGGGTGCTTTCTCACCATCACGACATCCACCGCGTCTGCTGGACACTTAAACCTCGACCGGACCGTTGAAGTGCTCTCTCACCAACACGACATCTCTCGTGACAGCTGGCACTTAAACCCCTGACCGAAGCACCATTTACCTCCGGGCCGGACATATTTTAAACTCTCACTTCACAGTATCTCGTGTACAATATTGCAACTATTACGATGACTGGATTACTTTAAGTATTACTATTTTCAGAGGTTATGGGTCTTTTTTTTTTCGTGGAAATATGGTACCAACCCCAAATTTGCCTTCATTACTGAAAATATATAGTATAATAGATTGAGGGAACCACGAAAAGAACCTCAATCAGGTTGACTGGGCCCTGGGTTTGAACCCGGGACCTCCTGAATACGAGTCTCAAACGCAGGACTAAGCTAACACGCTTGGTAGGTTTGTTTTTAGGACTGTAGCAGGTTATATTAAATTTTATAAGTGGACACATAACCTTCAGGACCAATTCGTGAAAAAATAAAACTGGAGAAGGCGAAAACATCTGGAAATGAAGCTGAGTCAAGTAAGACTGTAAAATAATTTGGATAAATCGCAATATAGCGAACGCCAGCAGGGGAATTTATCCCCACCCATATGAAATGTGCATTCGACACAGCACTCGCCTATCACGTAGTGTCTGGTGAGCTAGTAGGGGAAAGTGGAAGGGGTCATGGGCGGAGCTTCTACGTTCGCTATATTGCGATTTGCCCAATAAAGGGAAAAATTGTTTCGAGACTGAGTATCGAACACGGGACCTTTGGCTAAGCGCGCCAACGCTCTAGCACTGAGCTATCCAGAAACTATATACTAGACCACGGGCCAATTCTTCCCTTTATACCCAAGTCAGCTTTACAGGAAGCTAAATCTGCAAGAGTCGCGAAGTTTAGTTGTAATGTTAAGACTCAGTCCCTGTTAATTATGGTAAGTTAAGTGTTACATGCTCCCAGACAAGATATTGTAGCCACGAAGAGGATGAGACGTATGATTTAAGCTGCGTGAAAAGCATTATAACAGTAACATATTTCACTAATCAGAGTTAAGATGTACTATACAAAGAGTTCTTCCTTTGACACATATAGTAAAGTGAAATGTACAGTACATCTCGGTAATATTGTACGTATCAACCAGAACCTCAATCTGAGGTGCATAAAGCGTTAAAGCTTTGCTTTAGCCAATACACTGCGGCCTAGTACACAAGTTATAACAAGATTCCGCAGGTGAATATAGAATTTGTGAATAACTCTTAAAGGAACCGGTTAGATTGAATCATTTCGCTGGCTGCGTGGAATTGGAAATTCTAGCTTGGAGGGAATCTACGGTATGTGTGTATATTGATTTCCAAATCTCTTTTAAACTCACTATGCAACATATTCCGTCTTCAGTATATAATGGGCTTTTCATTGTGCCTGCTTTTTGTGTGTCGTACAATTTCCTCTATGTTTGCACGAGAAGATTTCTTATATGGCGAACAAGAGAGGAAGTAGGGAAGGGGAGCTTTCACAAGTGCTCACACTTTGAGAACGCAGTTTCAGGTACGGATTCTGTGCGGATCTATCTGGTATTGTAAAGCTTTGTATCAGTAGATTATAGGCCTATTTAATCCAGGGCATCATACCATCTCCTCATTAGACGTCCAGGTTTTTTCCTATTGATGTATTGTCCCATACTATACGGTCCAATTGAGGGGCTTAGAACAAAAGGCAGGCAAGTGACAGAAACCTAGTTTTGAGGAAATTACAGTTAAAGTTCTACATGCAATGAAATATTATACACTAGTTTGATGAAATGATGCCCATATAGCAGCACTGCACAGTGTGATCACTTACCTGATTTTATCCCAAAGAAACATCCTTTCGGGCTATCACAACACGCACTTACCTCATTTTTTTTTTAATAATGTAACTTACCTGCTTTTTGTTCTAAGCCCCTCAATTGATCTTCCATCTTAAAACATGATCGTTCCATTCAGTTCTTCTCTGTACTCAATAATAATTAGGTTTGTATTTGACATTACTTTCTGATATTTTCATTTTTTAAATATTGTTTTCTTTTTCATATCGTAGGTCTATTATTTAATCGGCCTGATATTATTAATGCTTTATTCACTGATTAGGCCTAGATATTTGTTACTAGTTAATTGGACACCCAAGTAGTTGAAGGAGTTTATCAGCTCTATAATTTGATTATAAATTTGTAATTTCCAACGACGTCGCATCTTTGAAATTCTTACGCACTTCATATTTGACCCGCACAGACAGATAGTGGCTAATCTATCACTTTAAATGTAATTCAAGACTATGCCACCCAGTAAGAAGCGTCGACTGAAAACATGCACATCAGGATGGACAGGCTAGGGGACGCGACACCAGACCACCCAGGAGTTTGGGAACCTGTCCAGTTAGGTTACACTCATTCACGTCATCTGGTCGCGAAGCAAACAGCCCGGGAATTTTCTGTTTCATAGTACAGAACAGTGATGTAAAAAATAACCACCTTGAAACATTCACTGCCCATAGACTTAAGGGGGACATGCATCTTTAAGGACTTTTAGGGCCGTATTCATAGACATTCTTAGCGCAGGCTTCCGGGGGATGATCAGCGAATTAACGTGTTTCGTATTCATAAACCAGTGTTAGCGATATATGATATGAATCCCGTACAAGTAACCAGTAGATAGCCGGGGCTAGTTTAGCACGGTCGTAGCGCGGGCTAGGAAAATGTCTATGAATAACTAAAACCGTTAAGTACTAAAAAATTGGTGAAATTGAATTTTTTTTTCAGCATGAATGAATATGTGACGTTGAAATTTCATACGCTCAATATACGCAGTTATTAAATTGTATACTATTTTCTGATTTAGTATAACTCTTACCATTACGGGCAATTAGCAATGCAAAATGGCACCTGTACTTTGTGCATTGAAATGTCGTGTCCCTGGTAATTTCCACAAACTATGAATAATTTTTTTCTGTTTATTCCTAAACATCATATAAACAATACGACTTAGAATGTTTGAAATATTTTCCCTAGAAATACTTTATTTTAATTTCTAATTTAAGTTATTTTTTTATTGTATTAGTCAAAAATATTTTAAAAAAGCTATAATCATTAAACCAATAGTTCTAGGTAGGTTTGTCAATAAGCATAAAATATAAATTCATGCAAATTGTCACTGAAATATCTTAAAAACCGTTTCAATTATGGGAAATCGTTTGAATAAACAAGAGTTACGGGCGCCATTTTGCGTTTCTAATAACTCTTAACGGTAATAGTTTCACTAAATCTGAAAATACTATCCAATTGTAAGAGTAGTGTACATTCTGCATATAAAATTTCAAGGTTACACATTTAGTTATTGCTGAGAAAAAAAAATACTGATTTTCACCAATTTTTAGTACGTAAAAGTGGTTTTAGGTGATGTCTCACTTAACATGAGTTAAACTTAACGGAACATACGTTATTCCAATTGTTGATGCTCAAATTGTTCATAATGCTATTGTAGTGGAGTGTGAATGAATTTATGTGGTTTTGCATTTGTAACAGGATGATTTGCCCCTAGCCAAACAGATAAAACATCATGTACCTATATAAATAAAAAAACGCGCTCCCTTTTTGCACAATGCTGGGTAACTTTCGGTGTTGGACCGCGGACTCATATCGCCGGCATTATCACCTTCATATCATTCAGACGGTAAATAACCTAGATGTTGATACAGCGTCGTAAAATAACCCAATAAAATAAAAAATCTTTTTGCACATTACCCGTATACTTTGAGTAAGTAATACGTAATACATACAAAAAAAATGGTCATTAATAATATTGAACCTATTAATCTTTCTATTTTTTTATATTGAAAACTATGTTATATCATAAATTTCAGTAGGCTCATATCGACGGCCCAGTTCTAAAGGGAAACAACTAATAAATTTTAAGTTTTGAGAAACCTGAATTTTAAAGCTCCATGTTGCTGTGGAAATTGAATTAACACATTCTAATTCTAATTTCCGTCTAGCCGCGAAATCAGGTGGCCCGGGTTCGATTCCCGGTCGGGGCAAGTTACCTGGTTGAGGTTTTTCCGGCGTTTTCCCTCAACCCAATATGAGCAAATGCTGGGTAACTTTCGGTGTTGGACCCCGGACTCATTTCACCGGCATTATCACCTTCATCTCATTCAGACGCTAAATAACCTAAACTGTTGATAAAGCGTCATAAAATAACCTACTAAAAACAGAATTTGGAGTAATTTCAACGCGCCTTTGGTTTTTCAAAGCAACATAAAGCTTTAAAATTAAAATTCCTCGAAACTTTAAATTTTGAGTTTCCCTTTTTCACCGGGCCGTGGATATAATCTGTCAAATTTTTTCAGTTGTGCCAGTGGTGTATTTCTAAACAAAAAAGTGCCCTGGCTATGGGATTTCCGTATTACCGTTAGTAGTTGTCGTCGTCGTCGTCGTCGTCGTCGTCGTCGCAGTCGTCGGCATCACCACCACCACCACCACCACTTCCGTAGGAATACTTATGGAATGTCGGACGGAACTACATGGTTTCGAATCTAGATATAGAGGTTGTTGGGTCTGCGGAGTAGATCTCATTATGAAATTGTTTAAATGTGACTATTACACTTTTACTACGTCACACTACTTTTGACCAATAAAACGGTACGAAAGGACGTCTTTCAACCGATCATGGCTGCTTATCGCACAATTTTATCGCGTCCCTAGCATTTGTTTATTTTTATCACTACCCTAGCATTTGTTTCTTTGTTTGCCAACATTTTAAACTGCACTGGCCTGGACGTCACAAAACAGAAAATTACAAACCACTCCAGTTGATGCACAACACTTTCAAATATGACTCGTATTGGCATTCAAGAACAAGAATTAATAAAGATCACTGGTCATATATGAAGAGCACCATTCGGATGTCCTGAATAAGTTGAGGGATACACCATGTACAGTACATCAACGAGTTCACTTCTTTTACGCACACGTCCAATATAACATCAACTGAACCACCAACCACTAAAACATTCAAATTTGAAAATTGTACTTTCAATAATGGTTTATTTTAAAATTATTCATGTTTATTTTTTATTTCATCATTGTTAATTAAAACGTTTCTTGTTTATTTCATCATCCCTAATTAAAACTTTTCTAACACTTGTTTATATTATTTAGGTTATGTTTGTTATAGCTTCTGCTATATACTCGTATTATTATGGATAGTCACGTATAAGAGATTGTTTAATACTAAGATTTATTGAAAATCATCTGTCAAGTGACGTTGATTACTGGGATCCGGATGATTGAAGTGGAATGCAAATGTTTTAATAAAAATGAAACTGAATCAACAAAGTCTTCTTCACTAGTAACCAACGAGTTAGATACTAGTATTTAACTCGTTGCTAGTAACCGTCCACAGAGTTCAATGAAGATTCTATAGTTGGCGCAACTGATAAGAAAACATAATCATAAAACGCTACTGCCATCTAGCGTAATGTTGAGATGGTACAATAATACATTTGAAGACAGTTGTATTTTCGTAAGCCAATTAATATTTTATTGTATTGGAGTACTTCGTTACTTCTAATCTTTATATACTTTCTTCTCATCGTGTAAAGTCAATTAAATCCCACTCGAGTTTTGATTTTCTATAGATAAATCAAAACCTCTAATGAGATTACTGTTGAATAAAATATGACTTTTTATAAATGCAAAATTTGACGATAACATGAAAACCATAAAAGTGCCCTGGAGCCACCCGGCCTCGAGAAATAGTACCCTGGCTCCGCCATGGCAGGAATCAGAGTAAAGATGAAGGAAACTCTCTGACAGTAAGGGATACATTCTCATGTGGATACTTCCATAGGAAAGAGCATGTCATTCGGGACTTTTTTTTTGCCTTACCTGCAAGATACAGGGAAAAAATTAGCTTTATTATTTTTAAGATTGTGTATTGCAAATGGAAGTAGTGAGAGCTGACGGTAAAAATAAAGTTCTTGCTCTGAAATACTTGGGATTGAAACGTTTTGTATAAAATCAAACGCAAGTCCAAGAACTGTAAAATCTTTCTTGGACAACTCTTTACTTTTCTTCATACTGTCATTAAATTTCCTACTTCTTCTATCATGAACTAGAAACTTTGCAGAGGCTACCCGCTTAGCACAATCATTTAGATTTGAGTTCTTTATTTTAACTTTCAAGTGGTCATGTTCTCCATATATTTGTGGCTTACCAAACGATAATCAAAATCTTTCTCTAAAAAGTCGTGTAATGAAAAATGGATACTTCACTGTGCTATCCGAATTTAACTCTGAACAACACATCATACAATTGCAAAAATGCATTCTCACATACTTGCTGCCTTTATCTCCAATCATTGCATAAAACTTGAAAGATGAGCTTCTTTTACCGGGACTTTCAGCATTGCTTAGCCGACGATTCTTCACTTAAGTAGTCTCTGTCTATCCCTGTGGATAAATGTCCTCCTCATACTTTGTTTTGAATGACTGTACAACATCCGAACACTTTCCTTGTTGCACTACATCTGTCTTCTGGGAACATTCTTTAGAACATATGAAAGTGACCTAAAATTACTATGATCTGAATGAGCTTGTGTTTGAGTTATTCTTAACGAAAATTTTGAAATCAAGTTAAAATAAAATTTCAGATAGAATGTAATAATCCGATTGAATGAAAGTCAAAATAATGTTTTTAAAATGCTTACTTGTGCAGTATTCAGTCGTTAATTTTGGAGTTACAAGTTTATTATGGCAGTTCACTTATCTTCAGCTTGAAAATGGTCCTTTTAAAATTTTTCTACTTTGTAATCTCCGGTATTTCTCACTTTTTTTTTTTTTACCTTTCTTAGAATTATTAACTCTCACCATGACTTAACTACCACCTGATATTCAGAAACATGAAACAGCAGTGATTGTTACAGCATCTTGTAAAGTAATAATGGATTAATTAAATTTTAGTTTGAAAGAAAATATTAACTACTAATACAACTTGACTTCAGGGTAGAAGAAGATATCAGATGATAGACATTAAGATATATGGATCATATGAGGAAACGAAGAGGAAGACAGGAAATAGGAAAGATTGGAGAAAGCTGGGTTTGCAGTGAAATACCTGTCCTTGGGCAGAACACTGAATGAAATGAAATACAACATGGAAAGCCTCAATATTGACAATCCTTACTTTATATCCTTTAGTTTCTTAATTTATGAAAGGACCCAAATCATTTGACTACTGCTGCGTCATAAATTTAATAAACACAAAGAGTAGGTGCTCATTTCACAGAACTACCACTGTACTCCAACCACGAGAAAGTCTCTGGGGAATGAGACGAAGCGGGGTAATGCTGTGAATGAATGTTGATGTCATAAGGTCACACACGTGGGTACTCGTATCTCTATTGGCTAGCTCTCAAAGCACAAATGATAACATTGATACACATATTTATACTATCCTAGTTACAAAATTAGGTCACTGTTAATCTCCTGATCTTTTAATCCCTCCATGCAGGAAATAACATATGCAGGTTAGCGCATGGTTTTTAAACTGACGTTATAACGGTAATATTATCTATCTACTTCGTTCCAATAGATGACGCAATAGTAAGCACATTCCTTTCACGGTTGATCTCCTGGTTGGAGAACAGTATTACCTGACTCGTGTCCTATCATGTCTAAAATGTGTATCTGCACCCATAGAAACCTATCCAGCATGTACAGCTCGATTCAACGTTAATGGTCCCTGTCCTTGGTTGTTTGGCTAGTGAGCGAGCTGTGTTACGACATAAGAAAGAAATTTAATCACAAATGTGCATAGGAGGGGAAGAGGGAAGAGAGAGAATGAAAATAATATCTATGCTCATAGCTGAGGGACACTCATGTCAAGAAGATATATCATGACATTGTTTAGTCAACAGACGTAGTGGTTAGTGACAGGACGTTTGGAAGAATATTGTGTTTTAACACGGAGTGTACCGCGACATGATAAGAAAGAAGCTATAGATGTTAAGCCTCGTTCACATTTTTCAAGTAACTTGAATTCAAGTCACGTGATTTCAAGTACCTGAATTCAAGTCGCCGTTCAGACATATTCAAGTTATTTTGTTTTAAAGTAGGATAAAATGGCGTCCATGGATGTTGTGCAATTAGGAATTTCTGTAGTAGCAAGTCTCCGTGCCAGGGAAATGATAAATATATTGAAGTGGAAAACGCGTTGTTCAGTATGGGTTAGGAATTAGATTAGTAAGAGAAATACACGACCACTGACTATTACAAATAGAATAAGTGAAATCTTCAAGGAGATTTAATAATTCTTATCGCAAATGTAATAAAACATAAGCTGTTACAGTTCCCCCACAAAAATCTATCAACCACATTGAATCATGCCAGTTTCGGCGATAAATATCATCCCTTCAAGCAACGCTCTTCTCTTCTTAATCCCTCATATCTTCCTCACTTCTTTTCTATCTATAGTTTAATAGTTTTGTATTATTTTTCAGAGGCTATCTCATCTGTGTCCACGTTAAAATCTCTGCTGTTCAGTTCTTCAATGAATTCTTCTTTTCTTTGCAGCTTCCTTTGCATTTCAATTACGAAACTTTGCAGTTTCTATCATCCGCAGGCCTTCGTGAATTTTATACAACTTCAGAAACTCAAATATTTGGTCATTATTTCACTTACTGCTGTTTGCTATTATTTTTACGTTCCCAGTAGAACTGAAAAACAATCAGTTGTTAATTTAACGCTCTTAAAATAGCTGTTAATTTAAATTCCCGCTTTTTTCTCCTTGAATTCAAGTTATCAAGTGACGTTCACACTTTTCAAGTCAAGTAAAAAGTAGAAAGGGATCCAACTTCACTTGAAACTTGAATTCAAGCCGTTAATTGATTTCAAGTCAACTTGAAACATAGTTCACACTTTTCAAGTTCGTCTTTCAAGTGACTTGAATTCAAGTTACTTGAAAAGTGTGAACGAGGCTTTACGACTGCGCGACCTGACCTGTGTGACCCAGATCGCCAGTAGTGATGAGTAACTCGCTCTTGGTCTATCTGTTCATTTTTTGCAAGGGCCAAAATCCCTGAATCAAGCTGTAACTGATTTTGACCAAAAATTAACTTAAACTTTTACATAACTGATTCTTAATGCGATGAGGTGCAAGGCGAGTTGAATGGCGAGGTGCGCTGCTCGGATCAGCAAGATGAACAACTTCAATTAGTACTTTTTACTGTAAGCCTAAGGCTTGAATGTTTGTACGTCGTCATTTTGATTTCATGCTTGGCTTGACATCTTTTAGTTCGTACAGTTTCCTCATGTGCAGTTCGGTGACTTCTTTGAACGCCCACTTCATACATTACAACATCCTACCCAAATAGCTCTGACCACCCCCATTCACCTGCCGCACAGTTGTCACATTCCAAGGGACCCTCGATCGCTGAATGATTGATACTTCAATTTGTAGCAAGTTTCCTTCCACGTGGATTTGAATGGAAAGTATCAGTTGTTTCTAAACGAGGGTGGTTGTTAGTTATTAATAGACGAAGACAAGATTGTGTCTCAGTAAAGAAATACATTTATTTATGGCAACCAATTAGTAGTGAGCGGTAGAGGATCTGTTAGTAAAGTATTTTCTGTGAAACTACACTCGAGGAAATTGAACCAACTATATACTGTCCGTTACTCAGGAGAAGACGAGCGGAAAGAATGTGACCTTCTTGACTATCGCTGCTGATTATTATAAACATCGCTCAGATAAGCATCCCAGTAGCCAGGTTATTACTCGTGTAGGAAACATGAGTAACAATGCGTATGGAAATTAAAGCTAAGTTGAACAGAAGGAGACCTAATGTTTCCGCTTACTGCAGTACAAGTGTTGCACGTGTTGTCTTATGTTATCTGTTCACATCCCTTCCTCCTTAGTCCGCTCTCGTCTTCTCCTGAGTCACCGACAGTATGTCACACCATGATAGTTTTTATCTTATTTACCCATGAAACTATCAAATGTTAATAAAAATCCATGTTTAAATGTATGTTTAACTAATGCAGTCTTTCTTACCCTTTGCTATTTTAGGTGTACTGTTCTCCAACCAGGTGATCAACCGTGAAAGGAATGTGCTTACTATTGCGTCATCTATTGGAGCGAAGTAGATATATAATATTATCGTTATAACGTCTGTTTAAAAACCATTCGCTCTCCTGCATTTGTTATTTCCTGTATGGAGAGATTAAAAGACCAGGAGATTAACAGTGATCTAATTTTGTAACTAGGGTAGTATAAACATGTGTGTATCAATGTTATGGTTTGTGCTGTGACAGCGAGCCAATAGAGATACGAGTACCCACGTGTGTGACCTTATGACATCTTATGACATCAACATTCATTCACAGCCTTACTCACCTTCGTCTCATCCGGCAGATACTTTCTCGTGGTTGGAGCACAGTAGTATCACATGCATCATGTCATAGTGTGCATTCTTTTGGGACGCGACTAGAAGTGTTCCTTAATTTTAGTCTGACTACAGTAACACTTGACTCCCAAACAGGAGAAAAATGTGTCGAGAAGTCTTAAGAAGTTTCTGCTGTTCATATGTTCGGAGTGTTGCACGTCAGTGGATATTAGCGTCACCACATAATTCCTGAACCAGTGAAAACGGAAAGAAGGGGTTGGAGGACAAAGGAAGGTCTGGGCACAGCGTTGAACTTGCCTCTCTTATCAGGCTCGAGTTGTGAATTATTACGTACGATTTTAATTAGGACTATCTCCCAATGCATATATTAGAGTAAATCACTTTTCGGTGCCTATGCGATACGCAGAGTCCTCATTAACATGCAGTGCTACCAACACATTTCGGTCTGTGGACAGTCTAGCAGCGCGGTATGTGGACAAGTTCTCGCCATTAACTTCACGGACCATATATCATTCATTATGAACACGCGGTGGCTTCAGTACTCCATGAGATGCGGCTGCCATCCACTAAATTTGTTTATTAACATAGTTGTAGGGTTGTTTCGTGGGAAAAGCCTAGATTATACTGATAGCAACTTTTGATTACTTATTGCAGTGGTTCCCAAACTTTTTTGATCGCGCATCCCTTTCGAATAAAAAAGATTGACGGATCCTCAAATTAATTAAATTAAATTAATTTATTATGAATTAATTAATTTAACACTTTGTTACATGGCACACACAGGGCGTTCGGAGGAATTTCATTGACAGTGTGCGTAAATCCAAGAGCCAAATATGATTAATATAATTTCGTTTTTTGGTTAATTCACTTGTTTTTAAATTAGCAGCGCATGACAAGGTGGTCGACTGGTTTCTGAATTTGTACAACTGTCATTTTTATTGTCTTTTACTAGCCACCGATCCCCCGAGACTACACTGTTTAATACAAAAATTAAAATTATTCGTAATATTAAATTAATATTATTATATTTGGAACCAAAGACACGTGGGTGCTATTCATAGATATTTCGCTAGCCCGCGCTACGAGCGTGCTAAACTAGCCCCGGCTATCGACTGATTCATTGTACGGGTTTCATATCATATATATCATATCATATCATGTCATGTCATGTCATGTCATGTCATGTCATGCCATGTCATGTCATGTCATGTCATGTCATATCGCTAACACTGGTTTAAGAATACGAAAAACGTTAGTTTGCTGATCATCCACCGGAAGCCCATGCTAAAAATGTCTATGAATACGGCCCGGTTATTAACACACAGTTTAATATGAACATCTCACATAAGCCTGCTCGTACTAAATGAATAAAACCTGACTTTACAATAAAAGTAGCAGAAGCAGAACGCGTGCACAATGGAAGAAATTCGTTTGTTTTTAAAAAGTACATCTCAGAATTTATATGTTTATATGGGCTTTCGACCAAGAAAATTGACTTTCAACCAAGAATCAAATCTCTTATCATTTGCTAACATCGATAGAGCCCCAAAGGTTAATACTGAAATAATTTTGTGAAAATGTAGTTCATAACTGAAAAATTCCAAAAACATGTGAAAAAGACTTTTTTCGTACATAGTGATCTCATGCATTGGCAGTAAAGACATTTACTTTTCTCTAGAAACTTAGAAACGTATAAATAATCTACTGAACGTTGAGTCACATCGTTGTCAGTTGAGTAATCGATAACAACAAAAAAATAATTTACATTTTTTAAATCACTCAGATTTTGAAAAAAATTTTTCACTCATTAGTTATTAATGGAGAAAAATTCGCTCCGGTCCCTATTCTGTGCAAGATTAATCCACTCTCTATCATCATATCAGACCTCCCTCAATTCCATTTTAATATAATCCTCCCCTCTACGTCTCGGCCTCCCCAAAGGTCTTTTTCCCTCCGGTCTCCCAACTAACACTCTATATGCATTTATGGAATCGCTCATACGTGCTACATGTCCTACCCATCTCAAACGTCTGGATTTAATGTTCCTAATTACATCAGGTGAAGAATACAATGCGTGTAGTTCTGCGTTGTGTAACTTTCTCCATTCTCCTGTAACTTCATCCCTTTTGGCCCCAAATATCTTCCTAAGAAACTTATTCTCCAACATCCTTAATCTCTGTTCCTCTCTCAAAGTGAGAGTCCAAGTTTCACAACATGCAGAACAACTGTTTTATAAATTCTAACTTTAAGATTTTTTGACAGCAGACTAGATGACAAAAGCTTTTCAACCGAATAATAACAGGCATTTCCCATATTTATTCTGCGTTTAATTTCCTCCCGAGTGTCATTTATATTTGTTACTGTTGCTCCAAGATATTTGAATTTTTCCACCTCTTCGAAGGATAGGCTAAATCTGCAGTTTTTATGTTTCCATTTCGTACAATATTCTGGTCACGAGACATAATCGTATAATTTGTCTTTTCGGGATTTATTTCCAAACCTATCGCTTTACTTGCTTCAAGTAAAATTTCCATGTTTCCCCTACTCGTTTGTGGATCTTCTCCTAATATATTCACGTCATCCGCATAGACAAGAAGCTACCAGAAACGGGATGATGAGGAAAGGATGATTGGGGTGGAAAGGAAGTGGCGAAGATGAGTGGGGTTCCAATCGCCTGATAAAGTTACCTGGTATTCATCCACAGGAGTGAGGGGAAAAAAACCCAAAAAACCTCACCCAGGCAACTCGTCCTCACCGGGAATCGAACCCGGGACCGCTGGGTTCGAGTTAGACTCGCTAGCCCCTCAGCCACAACGGTGGACGACTATGTGAGGGGGTGGGGAACAACAGTATGTAGCTGAAATATTGCTCTATTTAACTGTGTTGTTATGCTCTGTGTATCTGTTGTAGTTTCCATGAAAATAAATAGGCATTACTTTCGGAACGACCCTCGTATTTTAAGAAAAAGTATGACATTGATAGTAATAAAAATACTGAAAATTTAGCTCTTTTCCTTGGCGAGTAAACCGTTAGTGACATTGTGCAATGCATTATCCCTTTTATAAATGTCTTTCACTGATTTTGTAAAGCTTGTCAGACTTCACAAACTAAGATTGCATTGTGTAACATGATTTACAAACATTTGTAATTTGCTGCTTGTAATTTGTAAATTGTTAGTTTTCAGTTTATTAACACAGTTCTACACATGGTCTTGTTTTTTTTTTTTTGTCATTGAAATTATACTTCACATACAATGTGATTCACGAGGATTTACCATCCCTTACGGAGCTTATTTCCGAAGACATTCTGAACAAAAAATGTCTTATAAACATGTGTCCTATATCAATATTTTCAGAATTACACTAATTTGAAGTTGTTTGTAAAATACTATTATTATTGAATTTTAAGAGTAAAAGAATATTACACCTAAGAATGAACTATTTAGGAGTATCATTTAATTAGCTAGTATTCTGAAGGATCGGTGGAGAGGAGAAAAATTCTCTCCAGCACCGGGATTCGAACCCGGGTTTTCAGCTCTACGTGTTGACGTTCTATCCACTAAGCCACACCGGATTCCAATTCCGATGCCGGATTGAATCCTCTCAGTTTAAGTTCCACCTCTTAGTTTCCCTTTTAGTGGCCAACCCTCATGCACTGTGTCACAAATATGTGACAGTGGCACAATGTCCAACACATTAATGTGCAGAGGTGCACTTATTACGAGTGACTAATCATCATATGATAACGCAGAATTCCTGCACGGAAATTTCATGTGTACTTCGGTACATCGCAATAATATAATATTCTGAAGCTGAAAATGTGTTGTGAATTCCATAGTTGCTTCGTACAGAATTTTTTTTTTTTTTTAGATTTTTAACTACAAAATTACATTTTGTGACGCATTTATCACAATTGTTACAAATCACGCCAATCTTGTAAATTCTTTAAGACTGTACATCAGGATGCATAATTAAACTGTAAAGAATCAAGGTCCTAAAGTCGTACGATTTGTAACAATTTTTGTGAGAAGTGCTAAAGAATAATGTAATTTTTAGTTAAAAATTGAAAAATAAAATCCGTACAAAGCAAGTAACAACACATTTTTAGCGTCAGAACACTAGCCAATTAAAGAAATGACACTTCTGAATAGTTCATTTTCTATTTGTAATATTGTTTTACCCGTAAAGCTAAAGAAAAATGTATTTTACTAACAACTTCAAATTAATGTAACTTTGAAAATATTGCGATTGGGACGAACATTTATATTTATATTTTTGCTCAGAATGTATTCGGAAATAAGCTCCGTAAGTGACGGTAAATCCCCGACAATCACTCTGTAAATTCTCAGAGTGAGTACTCCTGACAAGCATTTGACAGTAGAATTGCACTCCTTCCACGGGGCACTGTGTTTATCGGGCCTCGAATTGGCTTGGCTCGTAGCTTCGATTGTACTATCTCGTGCAGCCTCGCAGGTTGTTCCCCGGAGATAAGCGCATCGAGAGGGAAGGAAGTAGGGAGAGCCACCGTCACAATACCGCTAGCGTGCTGCTACAAAGCGACGAGTCTCTTCCACTTTATGTGTTTAGAACGATGCACTGACAGAAAATCACTAAACTAAATAAACATCCCTGTAGTAAAATCCTAACAGCTCGGAATACCGACAGATAAACCAACCACAAATTGAGTTGCTGGTGGGAATTTCACTATCGTTGAGAATACGTCTTAATGGTGAAGGAGCTGTCACTTAAGAATTTTGTTATGCTTTGGAAGACTTCATTCACCACTAAGTTTGAAGATCCCTATAGAGTAGCCCTCACTAGTGCGGTAAATAGAAATAAATTGAATCTTTATTTAGAAAAATTAAATATATTACAATTCGTACAATGTCCCTATCACCACGACATGGCGCGTCCTCAGGTTGCGGATAGAGGAGACGGCCTCCAGATATGGAGGGTAGCTGTGAATATATTGAATAAGTAATCGCGGACAGCCGATGAGGGGTGGTCCTCCAGCTTGGGGGTTGGGCGAAGGGCTAACAACCATCACCGTAAAAACCAACTTGTTACGAATCCTTCAAATATGTCTCGGAATAGGACTGATTCTCTGGCACGACCACAGCAAAGGAATAAGGTTTTGAGATTTGGTACTTGGAAGGTTACAAGTCTATATAGAACAGGAGGGATAACATTAGTAGCAAAAGAACTGGCTAGATATAGAATAGACTTTGTGGGAGTACAGGAGGTTAGGTTAGATGGGGACGGCATAGCACAAATAGGAGATTATTTGTTGTATTATGGGGAAGGAAACGATAATCACCAATTAGGAACAGGATTCTTTATTCATAAAAGATTAAAATCAGCAGTAATAAAGGTCGAATTTATCAGTGATAGGTTATCGTATTTAATACTTAAGGGTAGATGGTGCGATATCGTAGTTATAAATGCTCATGCCCCTACAGAAGAGAAAGACGACCATATAAAGGATAGCTTCTATGAGGAATTGGAACAGACCTTTGATCAGTTGCCTAGATATCACATGAAAATTTTATTGGGGGATTTCAATGCTAAAGTAGGACGGGAGGATATTTTTAAACCGACTGTTGGAAAAGAGAGCCTACACATAACTAGTAGTAACAAATATAAATGATACTCGGGAGGAAATTAAACACAGAATAAATATGGGAAATGCCTGTTATTATTCTGTTGAGAAGTTTTTATCATCCAGTCTGCTGTCAAAAAATCTGAAAGTTAGAATTTATAAAACAGTTATATTACCGGTTGTTCTTTATGGTTGTAAAACTTGGACTCTCACTTTGAGAGAGGAATATAGGTTAAGGGTGTTTGAGAATAAGGTGCTTAGGAAAATATTTGGTGCTAAGAGGGATGAAGTTACAGGAGAATGGAGAAAGTTACACAACACAGAACTGCACGCATTGTATTCTTCACCTGACATAATTAGGAACATTAAATCCAGACGTTTGAGATGGGCAGGGCATGTAGCACGTGTGGGCGAATCCAGAAATGCATATAGAGTGTTGGTTGGGAGGCCGGAGGGAAAAAGACCTTTAGGGAGGCCGAGACGTAGATGGGAAGATAATATTAAAATGGATTTGAGGGAGGTGGGATATGATGGTAGAGACTGGATTAATCTTGCTCAGGATAGGGACTAATGGCGGGCTTATGTGAGGGCGGCAATGAACCTCCGGGTTCCTTAAAAACCAGTAAGTAAGTACAATTCGTACAATTATTAAATGCTACTGGAGCAGTATGAGCCGTAGTTTTGAAGGCGAGGGTTTTAATTATTTATTTCTGGAGATGGTAATGGTGCTGCTACATCTTCGGAAGTCGATGCTATGATTCAACGTTATTATAGTTTTGAGCGTAGAGAACTCTGATCACAAGTTACCTGGAGACTTGGGTACATTACTCCTTAGTATAAAATAAGCTAATAATTTTTTCTCACTTATCTCCACACTTTTCCTATCCACTCACTAAACAAATACCTCACACACATGTTCATATCTTCTTCTTAACTTTTTTCCGGTATTAAGTTAGCACAACCGATTCTCCACGCTTCTTGAATCTCTTCATCCACTAAATCCTCAACTAATTCTTCTGCCATAATCATTACATGATTACAAAACTTCCAATTAAACTCATATATTGATGGAATCAATACAAATTTCATTACCAGAAAAAACAATGACTGTTTACACTGACTATTACACTTTTGCTAGGTGATACTGTTTTTGTCCAATAAAACGGCACGGAAGGACGCGTTTCAACCAATCATGGCTGTTTATCACTGCAATTTTATCACTCCCTAGCATTTGTTTGCTTTTATCACTTCCCTAGCATTTGTTTCTTTGTTTGCCAACATTTCAAACTGAAAATTATATACGGTACTATAAAACCTTCTTTGCGATCGTCATTTGTTTTCCGCATAGTCAACTGAAAATGGCGGCTCCGTTCAAACGTTTTGATGAAGCTAACATTATTGAAATAGAATTTTACCTATTTCATTGTATTACGGTACTTTATTGCTTCTAATTTTTATATACTTTTGTATCCCTGTTTCATAGAAGTCTGCCACCTGGGATCGGAACCAGTGTGTGACAGCCGTCTGCATCTCTCTGTTGATCCCACGGTATCACAAATGTCCGATGGGGAATATGTTGAAAAATAGCTCAACTATTGCTGTATCTATTCCAATTATTTTTCTTCAATGAAATTTTGTTTTCTTTCTATAAAGGGCCCCAGGGAGTAACTTATTTTTTACGACTTAGAAAGCATGATGGAATATTCAGATTGTCAATTTCTATAAATGAATACAATATAATATTTTATTTTATTACTCAGTCAATGACAAATCAATGTAAAATAATGACTTATTTTATAGTCATTAAGTTTATATACATGAATTACAAGATTGCGAACGTTTTCGCCTATTCAGGCATCCTCAGACAGAGTTATATAATATCTCAATGTCACATACGTAGCTATTGGTGGTGAGTACTATTTAAAATTAATGATGTACAGGACATCTCCATTATTAAAATGTAATATTACAGGTAGTAAACTTAAATAATGTTAAAAAATATTAAAAACCATGCAGTAATTAAACTTCATAATATGTGGCACTCTTGTTCAGTCCAATGAGTGGAGAATACATCTGAAATATATATAAATACTAATAGAAATGGAAATTTTTAAATGTAAATTGTAATCTCATTTGATATTTAAAGTACTCACGTCGTTTAAAATGTGACAACTGCGTAGTTAGCAACTGTATGGATCACTATAAATATCCTGTGCTTTAATGTAAATTATCTGTAATGAAATAATAATTAATATCAATTTTAGAAGAATTTGAAAAATTAATTGGAGGACTAAATTATGGACGTACTTACGTAGACGTGAGACGACCTGCTGCTATTAGGACTGTAACTGGTATGACGTGGGGGGAAGTATGTATTCGTGTAAACAAGTACGCGGAAGGATATTGCGTGGGACGGGGTTAGAGGTTGTACAGGGGATTTCGGATTTGGGTTAAATTTTCATTATTTCATTATTTTTTACGGCTTTCGTAATTGCACTCGAGTGGCCAAAATTTATATAAGCACTTGTTTTGACATTATTAACATGGTGGAAGAAAAAAATTAACTTCTTTATCTGCTCACATAAGAATGTTTTCTTGTCAGATCTCTAAAGCTTGATAGTCGCTCATGAAAGAATGCGCAGCAAAGTAATTGATGTCATATAATAACCGAATGAGAGTTTTTATTTTGGAACTGTACGACTGAATTTGTTTATTCCTTATTTAATGAAGACTTAAACTATGGTACCGAATGGAATAATAAAATTGTACTGTAAATTGCAGCTATGTCGACGAGATGGAGAAACAAACTGCATCGTTAAAGATGCTTTCGTACAAATAAATGCGAAGAATCCGGTTTGTTTTTTTATCTGTCGTTTTGTGGCAGACTGTGGGGTTCTGAGTACCGTAACTGTCGCTGCGTGGTATTTTTAAGTAGGATACAGAAAAATTCTCGGTATTGTAGGAAAAATGTACTGACTTATTACAGCACAATCTTCTCCAAGGGTGAAACCCACCCAGCAGCATGACATTTCTCAAAAATGACCGATGGCGGGCGAGAGGTTGGTTGCTTTTTGCCTTACAGACTCGTCGACCTTGACAGGAATTTAGCCTATCTTGGATGGAACTGGAGGATGCGACTGAGTTGAAGGTTTTTCGGTGAACAAACTACATACGTCTTCACTTAACAATATAAAGACACGAGATGGTAGGCTAATTTATTGCAAGGAGAGTTATTATTGACCTTATATTTGGTCCTTAGGCTTTACCCATCTCAGCGCATGCTGACGACCACTGATATGAAGGATAGCTTCTATGAGGAACTGGAACACACTCTTGTTCATTTATATAGACAGTACATGAAAATTTTTATTGGGATTTCAATGCTAAAGTAGGACGGGAGGATATTTTGTGCGAGATCGTGCGTATTTGCTTGGTTTCCGCACAAAACCAATCCGCGGAAAGTCTAAAATTCCACATTCAGTATTCCCAACCTAACACACATAACAATTTCCCTCTTCTTACCGCTTAAGTGACATATTGATTTTACTGCTTTAGGCTTTTAACATATTATTTTTAGAGACGTTCAATGTAGTAATAATTATAAATTGGAAACTTACCACTGCAATTTCACCTAAATTGCACTGTTAATTATTGTTTTTAAATATTTGCAATAATTAAGTAAACTGTACAACTCCACTAAAGTTACTGCATTCGTGATGATTTTTTCACGGCTTCCGTGAAAAAAATCAATCGCATTTATAGACTGGGGGGGAAAAAAAGACAGACGTATATCACGGCCTGCTGGAGTATAGTAAACACAGAAAACATTTTAAAGCAACAATGTTGAAGATAGATATTTTTGTTTTGCAAATTTGCCGTTATTGAACAGAAACCAAGATGGAGATTTCATTGCAACTAATTAGAAACTCCTCTTTCAGGTATGTAATAAACGATCTTCGCACAAAATAATGTACGATACACGAGCGGTATGTTTTCTTTCAATTCTCGGAAATTAAAAAAGCTCAACTACGTTTCGCTTTTTCAAACTTTTCCTGGAACATGAAAACTTCAACATACCGCTCTTGTAACGCATATTACTATTTAAAACGAGGAATCCAGAGAGTTGGGGGGCCGGAGAGAAAAAGACTTCTGGGAAGGCCGAAACGTAAAAGGGAGAATAATATTACAGGCCTAATGGATTTGAGGGAGACTTTGGGGAGTGTAGTGTGAAAATGACAAGTTCGAATCTCAGTTATACTAATATGTATATTTTATTCTCTGGAAGTACGTTAAACCATTCATAGAACGCTTCAAAGTAGTGAGAAAGGACACTGAAGCAAAATCTATAAAGTTATAGCTGAATCAACATTGCTGAAATAACATTTTTACGTGAAAGAAAGTACTTCATAGAACTGGGTTTCAAGCCGTAGCCTTGATACGGAATGAGCGCTGGTTCGAAACCTCGTGAAGGAAGAATTCTTTTCATGAAAATTTGGCCAGCGTATGAGACCGGTACCCACCCAGTATCCTGATGAATTTTATGAGGTACAGTATATTGTGTAGAGCAGAGATGGGCATCGTGCCTCACTTGAGAATTTGTGCCTCACTGACCTTCACAGAGCTTATCGCTCTGAGTGACAGCACCTTCACAGTCCCCCTTCCTCCCTCACGCAGCTCCTAGTCGTGGGCAGGTTCTGTATCAGTTTCATAAGCAATATCAGTGGTGGCATAATGGCATTATCAAAGCAGTGTGTACGCGTAAGAAAACGATTATTTCATGAGAAATGGGAGGAAGAGTTTTTTTGCTGTTTAGAAGGGTAGAACATACGATGTATGTCATGCTCGAAAATCCTATTAGGTATTAATAAATTTAATATACAACGACATTAGTCCTTATGTCATAAAGAACATGCTGAATTAGAAGGCAAGACAAATTAAATGTTATTTTTCGTACTATCCCGAAGAAAATTTATCATCTTAACATTTGCATAGTATACTAAATACGACATTATACCTTAAACACGCTGCATTAAAAGGTAGCCTACGAGGAATTAAATGTTCTTTGTACGTATTATTTCCAAAAGAAATTTATAAAAAAAATATCAAACATGCTGAATTAGAAGGCAAGACAAATTAAATGTTATTTTTCGTACTATCCCGAAGAAAATTTATCATCTTAACATTTGCATAGTATACTAAATACGACATTATACCTTAAACACGCTGCATTAAAAGGTAGCCTACGAGGAATTAAATGTTCTTTGTACGTATTATTTCCAAAAGAAATTTATAAAAAAAATATCAAATGTGCGTAGAAAACGAAATATGATTTTCTGAAATTATTTTAGGTCTAAAACGTGCACATCTATTAAGTAATCTTGATAAACGTCAGAATATTCAAGAAAATAAACGTAGACAACGTGATGGAATATTATTGGCTAGTTACGCAATTTCTCGCCTGTGATTTAAATCAATTCAGCTATGGAGAAACAGTAAAGAGGTTTATGATTAAAGCTGCCGAATCAATTTGCCCAAATTGAATAAAAGTTTTCGAGTTTTCGAGTCTCTCACGTTAACCAAGCGCTCTCCTAATAATTCGCCACTGACCGCCTCAGCGATTACGATAAGGTGACGCAGGTCACAGCAGTTTATATTTCCCATCCTACTCTGCAGTCTCCTCACCTAGTAAACAAACTATTTCAAATCGAGTGCCTCACGTAACAGAAAATTGTGCCCATGTATGGTGTAGAGAAATCCGATTTCGAAAGCCAGCTGTAACGGCTGGCGGAAAATAGGAAAGATTGGAGAATGCTAGATTTGCAGTGAAAGACCTGCCTTTGGGCAGATAACTGTGAATGAATGAATCAATCGCTCTATTGTTACTTGTAATCGCATTACAACAACAACATCTGTGAGTAGCTTCTGGAGCTGAGAAATGACAAATAAAGAATCGCCATTATCATTAGCCATGTTTCCACGAACGTCAGTCGTGTACGGTCAACACCTGTGTGCTACAAACTTGTTGGCTTTGGTTTTGTTATTTTGAAAAGTTGGAGTGGACTGTGATGTGAGAAACAGTTACTTCTTCGATGAAGGTTTGTACTGATAAGGATATGATCCTATTCCGGTTTACTGTGGGTTATACGTGACGCTGTTCTCAATTGACGGGATGGATGTTGTAAAGAAAAGCGACAACGCTCTAAATACTGTCAACAGACTTCTGATTTCCCCACATTTTAGGGTACAAACACTTTCTGCTGATCCAGTTTTTCTTCTATTGCAACAGAATGTGGAGTAAATATTCCTTGATACGTTCTCCGAAAACAGATAGGGTAATATTGTGATACGAGTAATTTTGTGATAGTTCTGTTTGAGAATTTCTTACAGTTTTACTGAGCGAGAGAAGAACTAGTTTTGTGCAGAAACTTGTCTACGAACATTCCCTTAATACGTTGACGCAAAAACCGATCTTCCTCTCGCTTAGTAAAATTGTAATAAATTCTCAAAAAGAACTATCACAATATTATTCATATTACAATATTACCAACCTTTAAACCTATAAATTTTCAGTGCCACTCCCGTGTTATTGGCCGTGAGGGCTGTTTTCTTCTATATTGGGTCCGGACGTGATGTTGCACATATGTATCTGATCGGTCTCGATAAACCAGAATACACATTGTGCCATATTTTGAGGTGTCCACATCTTCTTCACTGTCAAATTTCATATTTGACCAAAATTTCACACCTGCAACCAAAAAAACTCATTTCAACAATCGAACAAAATTCCCATAAAAACTCGACAGTTTCTGATTAACATGCTGAAAACTGCATCCAGATATCGTGTCTCAATAATTTGTTATTTGCATCTGAAGTGGTAAAGTGGACATCTTGTATTTTACATTTTTTTAAATTCATAACTATGCGAATCCTGATAATATCGACGATGAAGAAGAAGGAGAATAAGAATTTGTTGTTCCTTTATGTTAGAAATATTTTATGAAAAAAGTAAATGTTTTAGTTAATCCATAGTAGATTTATATTTTGAGTTAGGCTACTGTACTTTTATACGATGAAAGAGTAATGGAACAGAGAAAAATTCTCTCCGGCACCGGGATTTGAACCCGGGTTTTCAGCTCTACGTGCTGATGCTTTATCCATTAAGCCACATCGGATACCCATCCCTGTGTCGGACAGAATCGTCTTGGGTTCCCTCTAGTGGCCGCCCTCTGCACTACGTCATAGATGTCTATGAACGTAGGACTGAGGTCCACACATGTGCTGAGGTTTACTCGTTATGAGTGACTAGTTGGCCGGGATCCGACGGAATAAGCGCCATCTTAAATCACGAAGTGATTTACGCATATATATATATATATATATATATATATATATATATAATATTAATGTACCGAAGTACCGTCGGATCCCGGCCAACTAGTCACTCATAACGAGTGCACCTCAGCACATGTGTGGACTTCAGTCCTACGTTCATAGACATCTATGACGTAGTGGAAAGGCGGCCATTAGAGGGAACCCAAGAGTTGGAACTTAAACTAAGACGATTCTGTCCGACACAGGGATGGGTATCCGGTGTGGCTTAGTGGATAAAGCATCAGCACGTAGAGCTGAAAACCCGGGTTCAAATCCCGGTGCCGGAGAAAATTTTTCTCTGTTCCATTACTCTTTCATCGTATGATGACGCAGAATATCTGCATGGAAATATAATATGTACTTCGGTACATTAATATAATATGTACTGTACTTTTGTTTAACGGTTCGGAATAAAATGTTTGCCTACTTTTCGACTAAATTGTGATATTTGATCTGCATTCTTTCCGGTCGAGCTAACATGTAATATATATTGAACGTGAACGAAATCCAACTCGTTCCTTAGAAAATAATGTGCCAGGATGGACAGCCTAACATAAAGACGGACGTATTAAGGGCAGATCCACAAATTGATAGAACGCACATTCTCGGTATCAGGGACGTTGACAGTGTATATTTTCATGTCATTCTCAAAACAGAGATTTTGCAGATTTCTCTTTAGAGGACGTTAAAGTGGCGAATCATTGTTTATTGTTTAATACATCGTGGGTGTATGAAGAAAGAGCGCAGTAATGTCCTAAGTTTACATTTTGTAGATATTGGCCTAAGTATGTAAATATTTAAATATGAAAATCTTTTTTTTGTCATATTTTTGTTTTTATGGTTTCATCGTTCTTTTACGCCTTACTACTACTTATGGCTTTTAGAGAACCCGAAGGTTCATTCCCGCCCTCACATAAGCCCACCATGGGTCCCTATCCTGAACAAGATTAATCCAGTCTCTACCATCATATTCTACTTCCCTAAAATCCATTATAATATTATTCTCCCATTATCGTTTCGGCCTCCACAAAAGTCTCTTTCTCTCCGGTCCCTAACTAACACTCTATAAACATTTCTGGAAGCATTTCTGCATTTCTCGTTTTAAAAATATCCTCTCGGCCTACTTTAGCATTGAAATCCCCCAATAAAAAAATTTTCATGTGATATCTAGATAACTGAACAAGAGTGTGTTCCAGTTACTCATAGAAGCTATCCTTTATGTCAGTGGTCGTCAGCATGCGCTGAAATGGGCAAAGCCTAAGGAGTGTCTCGGAATATGCACCATCGCGTCGTGCAGAAGAGAGAGAGAGAGAGCATACCCGCCAGCAGCCACGGATGCAGGATAGTGTAATACCTTATCCGCGGGTAAGAGACGCTAACCCGAGGGTGCACTGTGTTGATGACCGCTGCTTCATATGGTCGTCTTTCTCTTCTGTAGGGGCATGAATATTTATAACTACCATATCGCGCCATCTACCCTTAAGTACTAAATACGATAACCTGTCACTGATAAATTGAACCATTTTTTACTACTGATTTAATTGTTTTATGAATCAAGAGTCCTTTTCCTAATTGGTTATTGTTTCCTTTCCCATAATACAGCAAGTAATCTCCTATTTGTGATATGCCATTCCCATCTAATCTAACCTCCTGTACTCCCGCAAAGTCTATGCTATATCTAGCCACTAGCTTGAATTATAGAAACAAACGTCCAGAGTGAGATCGTTCCGAGTTGTGACTCACACGTGACGCAGTATTGTAATTTTAAGCGTTGTGCCCAGTTGAATTTCGAGTTGTTTGAGTTTGATCTAATTAGGTTACATGATGAATTACATTTTGTCTGATGTCGCATAAAGCAGCCATATGTTGTCACTGGTGATGGTGACAGTGGCTGATGTACTGTACACATTTAAGTTACTGCATAGCCAAATAGTCAAAACTTCCGAGTTAGACTATATTCTGAGCAACTGCCTTCTCATGCTTACATGGAATTTCTATTTCACTAATCCTTTAATTTGTGGCCTCATTTATTTTAGACTTACTTTGCTTTAAATTGAAGTCGTCATGATCATTATCGTCTGCGGTCAAGATTTGGGGTTATGGCTCACTGTTATTCGAACGAAAAAGAAGACACTCTTTTCCTTTCCAGGAATTTGACCGGTGCTGGCGGGATTTGTTGCTAGAAAAGTTAGTTTTCAACACATCTCAAAACTGCTATACAGGGTGAGTCAAAACCTCTGCGACAAACTCTGAAGAGCAAAAAATCTCGCAATGAGGTTTTCTTCGTGAAACAACCCAGGTTATCGGATGCGTCGTTTAGGAACTACACAATATCGAAGAAAACACAGATTTTAGTGACATTTACAATTATGAAATGAATTAATCTATTTCTTCAAGTAGCCTTTCAGTCAGGTTGCAGGTGTTCAAAGTGTCTACATTCATTGCGCCGCCGTAGCAGTGACTGTCGAACTCTATCTTTTCAGGTCAGTCACCAGCAAAGGTTTACGCTAAATATCTGGGCTGGAATTCATTGTTGGTAGTCATCTGCTGGGACCCTTAATTTTTCTACCCTGTTTGAATGTAGCAACTTACCTTGAGGTTCTTCGAAACAAGCTTCCGCTGCTCATAAAGGATATAACCTTCGTGATGCGCAGGAACCTGTGATTCATATGGCACCCCGTTACACTTCAATCTGGTTGTAGAGCACATCTAAAAAAAAACACCAAGTATGTGGCGCAGTTGGTAGGAAGAGTGGAACCTGTTGTGTGGCCAGCGCGATCACCAGACTTGACGCTCCTAGATTTTTTCTTTAAGAGTGGATGAAGTCGTGTATGCCATCCCAATTGACACTAGAAATAACCTGATTGTGCGGATATTCGCTACTTTTGTTAAGATTCGACACATCTGAAATGTTCGACAGTCTGACAGTCACTGTTGCGACGGTGTAATGAAAGTAATCAGATTCAGGGTAGACACTTTGAACACCTTCTGTAATTTATCCTCGAAGGTATTTGAAAAAATAAATAATTACAAATGTCAGTAAAACCTGTCTTGTGCACTCGTAACTCCAAAGGTGGATTGTGTCTTCATGGTTTAATATAATTCGTAATCATTTCTTGAAAAATGGGGAATTGGGTCTTCAGTCCGGTGAGCCCTCTCCAAACCCCCGCTTTTGCCACTGACTTGAGCAGCAAAAGACGATTGCAACTACCATGAAAAGCCACCGGCGTGGCTCAGTCGGTTAAGGCGCTTGCCTGCCTGTCTGAAGTTGCGTTCGGGCGCGTGTTCGATCCCCGCTTGGGATGATTGCCTGGTTGGTTTTTTCCGATGTTTTCCCCAACCGTAAGGTGAATGCAAGGTAATCTTTGGCAAATCCTCGGCCTTATCTCGCCAAAATATCATCTTGCTATCACCAATCTCATCGACGCTAAATAACCTCGTGGTTGATACAGCGTCGTTAAATAATCAACTAAAAACTGCCATGAAATACTATACGTCAGAGACCGTGCGTCTGTCTTGGACAGGAATTGTGAGATGGATCGGACTCTTGCAAGTGTTGTGTAACTGTCCGCATTAATTGGACACAGCGCATTGGCCCGTGCCGCCTTGGTGTGCAGCTAATTACTGAGCCTGAGAAGCTAGCTGCTTTGTTACTATTCACGTCACGTATAAGTCAGCAGCTTGTCTCGCCGGCTCTTGGACCCATGTAGAAGCATTGGACTTTCCCTGCTTGCAGCAGAACATTTGTGATGTCGACGTCATAGGCATAGGCCTACAGCTTAATTGGAGTGAACAAGTATGAATATAAAACTCTGTTGTTTTGTTTGTCTAACTTGCTACATCCTTGTGTTCGAGAGATTTGTTATTCGAGTTCGTCAGTAGACTTCGCTTTTAATGTCGAGAGGCAAAGCTTGTTGTTGTGGTAGTTTAAGCTCTTTTTGTAGTATTCCTCTGATTTATTGCCATCGCTGTCATAACCTTCAAAATTACTGTGGTCACTTCACAGCTTTTTTCTTCTTCTTATTCTTCTTCTTGTCATTGTTCCTCTTCTACGCATTGCTTTCGTTTCTAAGAGAAATTCTGGTTTTCGCCATAGCATTCGTCATCTTTATTACCACAGTCAAAACCACTGCCATTTCCTACCACCATCACCACCACCACCACCACCACCATCACCATCACCATCACCATGTTCATAGCTGTCATCCTTTATACTGCCTGTCAGTTTCTTCATACTCAGGAGTTGTGCTTTCCAGTTTTCCTCAGCTATGTGCTTATTGAGATCTAGGGCTCGGAAGTTGAAGACCTATAAATTGCCTAAAAAGACCTAAAGATATCCTAGAAGGACCAAAAGACTGGAAAAAGGAACGTAAAAAGTTTATCCAAAGTAATTAATAATTTCAGTTTCAATTACATATTTAAAGAATATAATGTTTCAAAAATACAAAATTTTGGTGGTATGTAACATACAGTGCGAAAAACACTATATGAATGAAATGCTTCCTCTTTCAGACATTCTATAATTTTTAGATCAACATAATTTGAAAAAGAAATTCCGTGTTTGTTAAAAACGTACTTGAACGATTTTTGTCATCTAGAATTAATTCAGCGAATCCGCAATGGACATCCTGGAGAAAGAAATTCAAATTAGTATAACTAGAATATCTGGCTTAACCACATTACGGTTACAGAAATTAGACTTTGAAAACTTTACCTCAGTTAGCATTGCAGTATATCACAATAGTTACCTCCAGGGTCTTAGGTGTAAAGGACCGTTGATTTTCTGACAGCACGTTGCGAAACATCGAGAAACTTCTCTCCACATCAACGGATGTCATTGGTGCATAGCCCACTTGAAGCCAGTGAGATCTCGTGGTGAATTGTAAAAATGGCAGTAAAAATGTAGTCGAAAGAAACTGAAGTTGCAAAGAAAAACCATTAAGACCTAAAAACAATAGGCTAAAAAGAACCAATAAGTCGAAAAATGCCGAAAAAGGCAAAAAGGACAAATAAAACTCACCATTTTCTGGCCTATAATGACCCAAAATAAACATTGTCTCGTCTTCGGACACGAAAAGAAAAGTATTTTTCCTCAACTTCCGAGCCCAAATCACCACCACCACCACCACCACCACCACCACCACCACCACGTTCATCGCTGCCATCGTTTATGTTGCCTGCCAGTTTCTTCACATTCAGGAGTTGTGCTTTCCATTTTTCCTCAACTATGTGCATACTGAAATATGCTACACAATGGTGGACGAAAAGATTGTCCGGATAGAATATTTACATCGCGCATGCCCAGCGTCAAAGTGGCCTGTTCACACTACTTGTGATCAGATATGTATGGTTGCTGATTAAAGTATTAAACTGAAAGAGATAATCAGGATGCAGTATTTGCGACATGTTTCTTTGAACTGAATTATTATAGTTTTTTTTTAATTGTTGCTAGAACATAAGAAAAGGCTTGATTCATAGATGTCCAGTTGTATAGTCCATTTTATTTCATGGAGTGCAGTTTCATAGAAAGGACTTTGCCGACAGACCTTCTACTGCCCCCCCCCCTACTAATTGGTTGTCATAAATAAATGTCTTCCTTACTGTGACGAAAATCTTGTCTTTGCCTGTTAGTAACCAATCACAACCCTCGTTCAGAAGAATTGACAGGCTCCCGTCAAATCCACGTGGAGGCAGGTTTGCCATATCTTTTCCGAATTCCAAGAATCTCGTCAGTTAGCACAAAAGTATCGTTGAGAGTGTATTCTGTAGTATTCATTGAGCAGCTGCTCGTGATATTACGTTCTCTTCAAAACACGTGGCGTCCAGATGGGGATGACGACCACGAATCCTCTCATTTCGAGGGTCGCCAGGATTGTGGCAACTGAGCAATGTTGGGACGAGGGGACAGGATGGACTGGTCAGAGGTGTTTGTATAGGAAATCATAAATCTATAAGTGAGTGTTCAAAGGAGCCACCGATCTGCACTCCATGATATAAAATGGACTATAACTCGTACGAGGTAATCCCTGGTGTAAGCAACCCGCAGCACATATTCTTTAAGGTCGTTTTTCCTATTTTATATGGAAAGTTATTGTCCTTAGCAGATCATGCTTGACGTGCAATATCTCCTGGTTCTATAGACGTTTGGACGCCCATAGGCTAGATGATAAGGTAAGACACGTCTTTAGAATGACCAAGACATTATACGTGTGACCAAGTGGCCGATTAGTTAATGCTAGGGACTCGGGTTCGTTTCCTGGCGGTATCTTTTTTCTTCAGTGTGTTCTTTAACCTAATTATTTTTTCTTTTCGGTGTTTTGAGAGTGTCTTACACATTTCCAATACTATAGTAATGCGCAAAGAGTCTCCCAATTTATAGCACACGTATAACAATTTATTACTCACTATCTCCAATATTACAATACTCATTAGGTGCGCAAGAACTCGAGCGATTTATAGTACACATATAAGAGATCTATGAATCGATTTAATCTATTTTGTTATAGCTACACGAAACGTTATAGTTATTTATTTTTTCAAGGAGGACCAGAATAATTGATGGTGTTTGGGTAAAGTGAGATAAGTAATAAAAATGAGTTTTGATATACAGTAAAACCTTGGATTGCGAGTAATTTGGTTTGCGATGTTTTGCAAAACGAGCGAACAATGAGGAAAAAGTTTTGTTTGATAAACGAACGATGTCTTGCATTAGAGCAGCACGATTTGTACGTAACTTGCTTCGCTTGCGAGCAACAGCAAGAGGCAATGGATGGGATCTCGTCTGAGGAGGAGAAGGAGGAGGAGAAAAGAGCAGATGAATTTCTCGCTTCAAATGAGATTAAAGAGGTGTGTAAAAAGTGGGAAGGAATACAAAATGTTGTTCAAATTCACCATCCTGATAAGATTGTAGCAGTGCGTGCGCTTTGCAGCATAGAAAAACGACAGTTTTCTTTCTTTCTGAATTTTATGGCACAGATATTCCACCAAGGAACCACTTCTTGAGTATACATAGAGGTGCCGTCTGTGTTTTGAAATTGTGTGCAGAGTTAAAATGTTGAAACAGAATTGATCGAAGCTTTGTTATGATCCATGACATGAAAAACATAAAAAATTAATTTGTGCTGCAAAGGGTTAAAGAGAACGCAATGTCACATTTCCGCAAAATCCTCAAAACGAGACAAAACTGGTGTCATTGGGTAGGTTCTTAGTCAAAGCAAAAGATTCCAGTCAATCAGTTAGAAGTGATTTTGTTAGTGATAGTGAAAATATTTTCTCTAAATGCTCAAGAAGTTTAGGTTTACTAAGCAGTAAAACAGGTGAAAGACACTCAAAAACAAAATATAGTAAAGTAATTTGTTTGCACTATTGTATTGGATTTTACTTAAATTATACTGTATTTTATATGAAGAAAAGGTTGAGAAACGAATTAATCTGAGTTTGCATTGTTTTTTTATGGAGAAAGTCGCTTTGATATGCGAGTGTTTTGAATTAACACGTTTTCGAAACGAATTATGCTCGTAATCCAAGGTTTTATACTGTACAATGGACATCAAACTCTGACCCTTATTGCAAATAATTTCCTGCACAATAAAAGAAATTAAATGCTAGTGTTATTTTCACATCCACTTGTAGAATTTTGTGTATTCACCTGGGGAACAAAACTCCATTTGCATAAAAAATGACGTAACCCCCCTTTACCCGAACACCATCGGATTATTCGGTAAAAAGTAAGGACTACTCAAGAGAGCCTTATCCAAAGTGACTTTTATATGTATATGTATTCGCTGTGGGATTGGAACTCTAACACACAATGTATTATCTGACAACTCAATGCTCTACCACTGAGCTAATACGTACACCTACTTATACCTATAGGTACTTACTATTACTGCGATGAAATAATACAGTTGGACGCTAAGCAAAGGTTAAGCTGTCGTCATGTGACGTGCATTTGCCGTAGCTCAACGCAGGTATTCGTTTTATCCATTATGGTCTGAGCATGTGATGGGCATTATGGAGATCTCCTGTACGATCTTATCTAATTATTAGAGGGCGGATGTTGATGAAAAGTCATCTTATTTTTCACTTTAGGACGATGTCTATTAATATAGAAATCCTTTCTATGTTAATATCAGCGTAAAAATGTAATTTCTTATATTGCATTTTTTGACTTTTTGAATTAATGGGTCATTTTTATATTTTTTCGGCATTTTTTGGTAATTTTTAATACTTCGAAGAACTTTTAGACCATTTGGAATACATTTTACTTTCTTCTTTACCGATGGGTCTGTTAAATAATTTTCTAAGCAAATAGGTCAGTAGTAATTATCTACTGAATAAGTGAATAATAGTGAAGTTTAAGTTTTATAGTTTGGAACAGATTCTAAAGTCCATCCCTCATTCCACTGAAGGGTTCACTTCATACAAAGGAAGTAATATAAAATGCTTGACAACAGCTTAGTTTAAATGAGGGCTTTGACCGCTACTGTTTTCTCTTGTCGGTACGAGGGTGTCTTTAGAATTTATGTTTGTAAGGGGGAAACTTTTACCATATCCTGGACAGGACGTTGTGTCCTCAACATGGTTCGGAAGGGATGTCTACTGTGGTAGACAGTATTTTAACACAAAGATTTCAAGAATGCACGCTGCTCCCACCATTTGTTTTGTCACTCTCACTTCCTTATCTGGAAGATCTGGTAAGGGTTCGATTCCCGGTCGGGGCAAGTTACCTGGTTGAGGTTTTTTCCGGGGTTTTCCCATATGAGCAAATGCTGGGTAACTTTCGGTGTTGGACCCCGGACTCATTTCACCGGCATTATCACCTTCATCTCATTCAGACGCCAAATAACCTAAGCTGTTGATAAAGCGTCGTAAAAGAACCTACTAAAATAAAATAAAAAAAAAGATCTGGTAACAAAAGTGAAGCGCGGAAGGAGGAGGAGGCGGAGAAATAAGGGACTGACATGGACTACCCCTGATTGAAACACATTGTAAACCCTCATTAAAATCTACATTTTCCCCTTAAAACCTTCATTTTTTGCATGTTCTTTTTCTTTATCTTAGCCAAATTCCAGGAAGTTGCCTCCTCTCTGTGAGATTTGCAAGGCAGTCATTGGAACAAGGTGACTAAATTTTAAGAAGTCGTGGTGCGAGTACTTTGAATAATATTTAAATGTCATTTTCTTTTAATTTTACGTCATTTTTCTATTAGTTTAAGGGCATTTTATTGATCATTTAAGTAGATTTTTAGATCATCAACATCCATCCCCTACTAATTATAATGCAGTGCGTCTGTTTTATTATATGTAAGTCCTCCGAGAAAATAAAGAAAGAGTTGTACTGTAATTTCTTCTGAAGTGAGAGCACTTTTATTTCCTACTTCAGATGTACTTTTCTTCGTTTGTTATGTTTGTACATGACGACAAGGAACAGCAAGCTGACAAAGGACAAACATCCATGCCGTATCCGTTACGGTGACCTCCACACAACGTTGAAACTGCGTGCGTTAGCGTTGCGCACTCCGCGTCCGGCATTCTTGGGAGGTGCAAATGATTTATTTTCTGCAGTTGCAAGAGTCGGTGCAGTCTCATCCTATGCAGGCGCATAGTGCTAAAATACTACGAGTAGTTACTACTTGTGGCGTGCTGACCATACGACGCAAGAGTTCTGCTACTTGCGGATGCTTACGTAAAAACCCAAACTATTGTTATTAACGGTGTCTTATTAATTAAGATAAGCGGTTAATGCTTCATGATTACCGTTTTATGTCGTTAAAGGTCCTTGGTCTTCCGAGAACTTTTTCTACTAATTAAATCTTTCAAAACTTCTTCCCTAATTGTTGAATTATCGCACTTCAGATACCGTATCATGTTACGTTAAAAGATTTAACTGCCGCAAGTGACGCAATCTGTGTGACATGCTTAAAATAACTGTATCGTGAAACTATCTTCCGGAAAGAAAATTAATATATTAGCATAGGCCTACATCTTACGTCAGCATTTGCTTCGTCTGTTATTCAAGTGCATAACGTGCCGGTGTTGTATCCAGTGACCCGAGTTCGATCCCTGGCGAGGTCGTGATAAAATTTGGACAAATCAGATATTGCTGAGGGTTTTTCTCGGGATGCTACCGTGTCCCTCTTATTATTTAACCGACAGTCTTCACTTCTCCTTCAATTCATCTGTCTTCTGCAATAGTTAATAATTTAGCTGGAATGGAGTCTTGGAGATAGTGCGGATTTCCGATGCTGATATAGAAAGGGCTTGGGGCTTATTAGGTACCTGTCAACACCAAGTTCACGAATGTCACCTAAGCATCTTTTCGGACTTGGACAATGATCGCATACGTGCTACATGGGGTGCACAGTGGCCCAATGTAAGTCTTAATTACGAGGGTCTGTCCCTGGTCTGGGCTCGAAAAGCCAAGCCAAGCAGCGTCAGTATTTAACGGGACTAAGTTCAAGTAATAAGAGTCCATGTTTAGTAACTTCAAAATGTGACCTCTTGAATATTTTCATCTTCTGAACCTTAATTCATCACATGTTACATTTCATGGTTCTTAACTCTCTTTAGTTGGCACTTATACATATGAAATAAAATTGTGATAAAGCCATTGCATTCTTATGCTGTCTGTTGTTTTTTTTAAACATATATAAGATTATTATTATTATTATTATTATTATTGCCAATTATTCAGTGGCTTAAGGGAACACTCCACTAAAATGACTACTTTTTTTCCTAATAATTTTTTTTCAACCAAATTTTGAGAGCATGTTTACTATGTAAAGGACTGATAAAATCCAAATTTGAACTTCCAAATATTTTTGGCATCTGGTTTTTATTTTATTTTTTTTTAGAAATATTTTCAAACCCAAGTTTTTAGTGGAAGATCTCAGTTTTTAAGCTTCCTTTTTTGGTCACTTTCTATGCATTCATTTTATAAATATCTCATTTATTCACTTTCAAAAACATTTTTTAAAACTTGGAATGTTTTTTTATAATTAATTGAAATGTATTAATAAAATAAACTAACTGTATTCCTTACAAAATAAATGCATAGAAACATGCAGCTACCTCATAAATACTTACAGTAAAAATTTAATTGAGATTGATTAATATTTGGCATAAAATAGTTGGTGTTGAATCAAGTAAAATAAACTTACGCTAAAATGGATTTGAAGTAAAATGAATATTTATGTAACACATACCTATTAAAATTCTCCTCCGCTACAAACATCTAGTAACTTCGGGGAGCCAACTCTAGAACAAAAAGTTACTGCATATGTAATCAGAAATTTGTAAAAATATAATTCTTTTATGAAAAAAATAATTTTGTCAGTTGCTTAAAAGCAACGCCCCCTTAATTTAAAAACATTTTAAAAACATTTTAAACATATTTTTAATCCGAATTGAACTAAATCCATTTGGGATATGAAAATAAACATTCTAAAGACGTGCAATAGTCAATATAATTTTTTTTTAGAAAATGTTCATGATTTTCAGTGGAGTATCTCCTTAAAGTAAATTCGTTCGAAAATCATTCACATTAAAATATAATGTCTAATTCTTGGCAAAAAGTTCTAATAGTTCTTGATTTGCTCCATTTTTCTGTTTCAAATTTTATGTTCATCATCATATATCGCACCTTTAAAATAGTACTGTCGTAACTAACCAAAAGTCAATTTTGAGTATACTGGGTGTTCATTTCAAAGTGTGTCATGACGTCACTGTTGTTGGGTCACCGATTTGAAGCGAGTTTCAGCTTATATGTTAGAGAAGTTGCCTATTATTTAAGGCGTTCCTCAATCTGAACTTGAGAACGTGTACGGTATAACTTGAACGTCGTAGCAACAGATGGCGGTCTGTACGGTCTGTGTGCTACCATAACCTCTTTCGAACTGTGTTTTGCGCCGGCAAGTCGTACGCAGGGTATTTGTTATCATCGGTTGCGTACGGTAACATTCCACAATACAAATCAAATGCTCCGTGTCCATGTTGACCGTCGAAGTTAATGTCAACAAATACATAAGTAATCGTCTTAACCCTCTCCCCATATCCCGACAGTACGTATTTCCAAACAGTTCACATTCCTGCCACTACCGGCGTTACCGTACGTATCGGCACGTACTCTTCAGAATGAACGCCGTACTTGCTAGCCAACTTATCTGCCTCTTAGATTATACACCTGAGCTGCGGAAGTGTAGGAAGATTGAATTCTCTAGGCTCATCAGCTAGCCACATGACGGCATACAGCGAGCCAAGACACATTTTGAACTGAACACTCAGTATGTAAGATAAATATTTCTAAGTCGTACGAAAACTCAGGATTACCAAATATCAGCATGAGCCCTGCAGACTTTGCACTTAAACTTAGGGATATGGCAGCTCTACTGTTTGGTAAAGGATTAAATAAAGATGACAAAACTGTCTGTAACTGAAAATTCAATTTTTGGGAATTACGACAGTATTAATCAATGAGTGCGATATAGGTTTAGTCCGTTATGGCCTCAGTGCTGAGTTTTCAGTCCATCACTTCTTTCGTACATAAAGGAAGGGAAAAATAAAATTATGTCCCCAGACACCTACAACTAAAATTATGCAGAATTGTTTATAATTTTCGTTACGAATTTTTATCAAAGTCTCACAAGCATCAGGCATTACCAAGCCAAGGCAGGTAATCATTACCTTTATTGTAAAGTTGCCCTTGTTACGTGATTAACGTTCCTTGTCTTAAAGCTTTTTTTATGCTAGAGTGAACCGCTAAAGGAAACTGTGGTGTATTTTTAATACTTACATCACTAATTTTAAATAATGATTTCCATACATAAAATTAGAATTAGATATTAGCCTATTTAAGTATACATACTACATACCGGTTCAACTATCTATGCAAATGTATTCAAGATTATTTGCATGTAGCTATTCACTTAAACTGTACGACGTATATATGAAGTCAAATGTCTTACTTTTTAAATTCTGAATACTATTTTTCTTGTATAAAATCCAGAGAATGAGCAGTCCATGCTATTTAGGTGTATACAGTGTCCTGGCTCTGAGATTTCGGTAGTACCGATAGTAGTTGCTTTCGTCGCCTTCGTCATCACGATTTCCGGAGGAATACTTACGGAATGTCAGACGAAAATATATAAGTTATATATATATATATATATATATATAATCTATTTCCAAGAAATCGTCTCTCCAGGCATCCTGGGTTGCCAAAAACACAGAATAATATTACACATACAAGAATAACAACGGATTACAGTAGCCTGAATAGATGAGTCAAATTAAATGTGAACTTAGAACTTGAATTTTGTAAATTATATAAATTATACATAATATATATTTATAAGAATCACACACTAACGAATAAAAGGGGGGAGGGAATTATGATATTCCGTATAAATGATTTTTCAGAATTGCCACAGACCCTTTAATGCTTGAAGTAATTATTTAGGAATGATACCATGGATTCCAAATGTTTTGAGAGTGTTTACAGTTGACTGTGGGATAGTGCCCGTCGCTCCGATCATTAAACCATTTACTTCCCAGGTGCCTTCTGGTATTTTTCACGAAATACGGAATAGTATGCTCATAATTTTTTTTGTTTCTCTTTGTTGACCTCGGATGGTTGGGTCTGGCTCATCTCAAATCTAACAGTTGGGTCCAGTATAAAGCCTTTACTATTAGTCTTGTCTAGAGCCACGATGTCCGCTTTTATAATTCCCCCGCCTTCGGACGCAACGCAGTGCACCTCTTCATGGACCTCGAAAGTTCTTTTTCTAAGGGCCTGTGCTGTTGGTTTTCGGATGTTATGATGGCGTGAATTTCTCAGGAGTTCTCCGTGTTGGCAGGAACCTAGGACGTGTGCTAAGGTTTCAAACTCGTTGCAGCATCTGCAACGGAAACCGTCCAAGGATCTCCCATGAAGATTTTTCACTGGTGCTACGTTATCACTCATCCTAATTGCGTCCCGCCATTCGGAAGAAGACAGACTCTCCTTAGAAAATGTGACTTTTTACAAATGCAAAATTTGACGATAATATGTAAATCAGAAATCTGCTCTGACGCTGCCCGACCTCAAAAAATAGTACCTTGGTGCCGCCAGGGCCCGAAATACACCCCTGGGTGTATATTAAATTACTGGAACAGTAGCTCGACAATATAAATTGTAAATCTACAACATGACAAAGCTAGGTTCTCCAATGTTGTGAAAAACGCGTAAAACATATCATTCAGGTCATCCTTTTCATTTAGTTGATGTCAGCTTCGTAACATTAATTTTTTAATCTATGTTGCTGTTTGTATTTGCACAGTTTCCTTCGAATAGCTTCTGTGCTAACTAGACATCGAATTCGTAAATCCTGTGAAGTGTGTCTTTTTACACTGTATCGCAGTCACTAGAAACGTCATAGTTTACTGAAGTGCTTGTGCAATTGTTTTTTTTTTCTCATTTTTGTGAGAAGTTTTTTTGAGTTTTCGTTTCGTCACAGTTCGTCAGTTCGCTGCAAGTTTCCTTGAATTTTTTTTTTGTATAATTCACCACAGGAAACACGTTTTTAAAAATCCTGTTCTAACCTCGGGTAAAGCGTTTCATAGCAGCCTACTTAGACTATATTTCTGTAGATACTAGAGATGAACAAAACTAACTGCCGCTCTCGCTCGCTGTATTCGTTGCATTTGTCTTTCGAGTATCGTCTCGTGCGCTTTGAGTCTCGCCCATCATTCTCGAAATAGCATTTGGTCGGCGTGGAAAGATTTCGTAACTTTGAATAACATACATCATTGAAATAAGCAACATTATAAATGTGTAAATGAAACAAAAAGACAACATAGAACAGTATCTCAGTTATCAAAATGTTTTGGTTCTATTATATGTATTACCTATGGTTATATAAAAAAAAAAAACAATTCTCAAATAAATTTGCATTTCTAAGAAACATAACGTTAATATCTGTTTACTTGAGATTTCACACCTGATCTCAAACATATGAAAAGAAAATTCCTAGCCTTTTAATAAGGGTCTAGTAATGAAATAAAGATTGGGGACCGGATTATTATACACTGAAAGCTAGAGATGATATTTCAAATAGGCTACTTGATTGTTTATACATATATAACCGTTGCCAAAGTACATAAAAGTTCAGTCAGGTATAAACAACTGGGTGATTCAAGGCTGCTTGACGTTCGGGACTTCGGGAGTGATCAATCTCGGTGTCTCGAAGCACTCACAAGCCGTCTTCATGTCAACGACGGGATGTTTAGAACACTGTCGTGTGGGTTTTCAGCTTTGCGGGCGCTGTTGGTCTTGCTTTCTCGATCGTTGTTCATCTCTAGTAGATATACTAAGAGATTGTATAATTATTATTTAGCCGAAGCGGAATACCAGGATACGTTACATCATAATTTATTAAAACGAAATGTGACATGACGGCGTGTACAAGAATCCTGTCCCTGAAAGAGAGGATTCCAATCTAAGTTTACCGAAAATGTCTTTTCACATCTAATAGTAATCATCTTTTCCCTCATTCTGTCTCCGGTGGTAATGAATTCCTCACACTGTCAGACATATAGAGAACAAGTTCTTGCTATAGTATGTGTGGGAAGTTAGCAACCAGTTAATAATCTTTTTCTTAAAAAATTTATCAGAAATGGGATAGTATGTGCTGCATTCCGGCAATAAGATGTAGCCCAACTTGGTAGTTTTACTTCATACTATGCATTGGTTAAAGTAGGATGATAAATTTTGAGGTAATGAAGGAAACAATATTAGGATTAATTCTGAGTACAAAAATTAATACTTATAGTTAGAGTCTGCTATCCATACAGTAGGCTACATCAAATGATTGTAACGAAGACGCCAGACGTCTCCATTGATGTTGCCTGACGCCTCTCATCAGCTTTGAAGATGAACAGAATAAATGGCAACACCGCGGTTCCGGCCACGAGCCTTGTAATTGGGCATTATCCATTGTCTGAGTGTCACGATACCAGATCACTATCAGACTATTTGCCGAGTTAATACTTGAATCAGAAACTCATTTCCATCGTTGGCTGCTCCAGCACCTGGTTGCCCCACAATGCAAGTATCACAGAATAACTAAAAAACCGTAATAATTTTGCATGCGGTAAAGTGGGGTATTTATTTAATAATGTTATAAACTGATAGGATAATAAGATTTTTTCGATAAAGGCTTTCCATTCTGGCAAGATTGTACAGTTACAGATCATGAACACCCTTCACGATCCGTGTTAATACGACATCGTGTAATATATCTATACATCAAGTCATTTTATTAAATATGGCTAAGGACAATTCACAGTGTAATGTTGTATCAATTTATCATACAATTTTCTTAAGTGTGGCTCTGAATATACATACGTATCTCGTGGTATATGAGGCGTTGAGAGCAGAAGTGGTGTAAGTCAAAAATAGGTTATGAAGATTAAAGTAAACATTCTGTAAAATACAGTGCAAAGTAGCAATTAATATTCAGTTTATTTAAACTATTGGTAGTCAGTGGATAGCACGAAGGACATATTAATTGCTACTTTTCGCTGTATTTTACAGAATTTTTATTTTAAACCTCATTACCCACTTTTGACTTACACCACTTCTGCTCTGAACGGCTCATATCTTGAGCGCTAGGTGACGTCAGTGGATGTTAGAATTAAAGTAAGAACGTGCGATCGTATACGCCAAACTTCAAACATTCATCACATACCTCATCTGATACAACTGATGTTTTGTAGCTAGAGTGTAGAAATCAATATAATGCATGCACCCACACCCAATAACGGTCACTATTGCTCAAGTTATACCGTGAGATGTTTACAGTTATGCCTCCGTAGTTCTATAAAAGTAGCCTACCTCTAACATTCGTTCTGTAATTGCTTATCTTAAAATTATGAAAGCGAGTATCAAAATTTGCTTTAGAAATTTTTAAAGGGCGTGCTTTCAGGAATAAAATGCCATAGAAATTTTTAATTTATCTTTGCATCATTTGGGAAATAAATTTCAAATTGTACCATCCTCTCCCCTTAATAGTGAAGTAGATCAAGGATTTCCTTGATGCGTGTAGCTGTCTTCGAGATAGCTTCGAAAACAGTTACAAAAAATGTCATTATAGATATTGTCAGATGAGTTCAATTATTTTGTATCCATTCTGGTGTCATATTTTTATATAGTTCTGTTAACTCCGACCTTGATCTCAACCGAGTGCACAGCGTCAGACGATTGAGGAAAACTCAACACAGTTGCTGGCAATAACTGTCGTTTAGCTATAAGGAAATAAAGCTGGCATATTGCATAATGATAAGCTTATTTCTAATTACATTATTTCTGTGAAAAATAACTTTAACATTTTTAAAGAACAATTACAGATGTGCTGATTTTGTTGCTTGAAAATAACCCATAATGTGTGTTTCTTAACAACCATCGCTAAATAATTGTGGGCATATGAATCTTTAGAGGCTAAGAAATTATTGGATTTAGTTTGTAAAATATTTTCGTCTCTAGCTATTTGCGGGGTTACCTTTTTTTTGTTCTTGTTGTTTAGAATTATGTAGTTTTTTTATAAAAAAAATCGAACATTCTGTATTTTGTTAATCATCATATGTTTGTGTATATTTATAAGTTTGTGCTTTTATTGAATAATACTTTAAAAAAGGACAACTGAATCGCTCCATGCAGAAAGGGCTTCAGTCACAAATTTTGAAAAAACGAGATATCGATGGAAATCATATCTTTATGGATGGTTCCATCAGCCTGTGCAGAAAGATATTCAGTCCAATGCTTGGAAAGACAGAAACTGAAGCGTCAGGCTCAGAGTTCTATGCGGAAAGGAATACAAAGTACAGACTGTTTTCCTTAGTTTTCTCAAAACCAGGTCTAATGGACTGAAGCCCTTTCTGCATGGAGCGATTCAACTATTAATTTACTTCATGATATAATCAATAGATTAGAAACTCGAGGCGAAACATCTTTAATTTTTTATGCGAAAAGAAAAAGAGCACTTAAAAGTTTATAACACAGTTTATTTAAATTAATTTACATCGAACATTGAGGCCTAGTCTTTATGGCCATGACTGCATACTAAAACATTGATATAAAATAGGTATTGCTATTACACATTTCATGTTATAGCCATAAAGTGAAGAAATGGACGTAAAATTATTTTAATGTGTAACATAAAAAATTGAAGTAACCATGAAAGATGGAATATATTTGTAGCAACAATTTCAAGAATCAGCCAACTTTTCTATACTTTGATGGGGAAAATGGCCTCATGCTAATCAAAATAAAAAATAAAATATTATTTGTGTTAGCTGAAAAGAAATTTGCTTTTATAGCCATTTTTATGAGATTGTCTCTCGGAAAGAAATGGGGGTTTTCATAATTTTAAAACGCATACCACAATAAAATATATACGAACATAAAAGTGGAAATTTGTAAATTAAGTAGACATTACTTTTATTTTGATTCTATATTTAATTCTACGGAGTATTTATTTATTTATCTAAACGATAACAGCTCCCTGTATTAACAGGCTGCCACAAAGACAGAGCATATTGTACAATAGGCAGTTGAAAGTATAAATAATACACATATGTTTAAGTTTAATGGAGTGGCACAACAATGACAAGAAATGATTGAATAAATAATTAGGTACTAATTAATTATTTGAAGATCACTGTTGACCGTAGAGATTGTTTCGGAGTAGAAATATGGATTCTCTCAGAGCTGCAAGAACGATGTAGGCCGAAACGTTGCCAGGTTTGGAAGAAGAAACCGGGAATAGTTCCGCGCGCTCCAAACATAAGGCCTGTTACTTCAATGTGTTGTAGGTCGTATTTGTCCATGAAATATGGAACGTTACGTACATAGATGTCGTTTTTTCCCCTTATTTACATCCTCAGGTTGGCTCTTTTGTTTTTCAAATCTAACGGTGGGATCGATGATGTAACCATTGTTGTTATTTGGTGGGATGGCAATCATGTCTATTCTTCTTGTACTGCCATTGTCTGCCAGTCCGTGTACTTCTTCGAACACTTGAAAATTTATTGATCTAAACTGTTCGGCGATCATCGAACGAATTCTATGGTGTCGTGAGTTACGGAGTATTTCACCGTGCGGACAAGAGCCCAGGACATGTGCAAGTGTTTCTGGCTCTCTGTGGCATCGCCGACAGAGGATGTTGTCCCGAGTCCTGCCCGGAAGGGAACGTACGGTTTTAGTAATATCTGAAGAACTCATTGCAGAAGTTGCAAGCAATTTTATTTCAATTAGAGTAAAGAGATTAACAAATAAAATGCTTTATCACAATCTTTTTCCGATTACAACGATATGCTGATTTTAACGAGATAGAATAATTGTTTGAAAATAACCTTACTGCGGCGTACCGCTAACTAGAGTGATGCTTTCTGCTCGGTTGAGTCACGACGTGTTTAATTTTCCATTTACGTTGCGTTACATGCTGCCTCAAGTAATTGGATTGACTCTTTACTGTTATGAATCCTTGTCTGTGACATCAACAGCGAAATAAAACTAAAATTGTTTCAATTAGATTTATCCGAGGGGTGTATGACAATTAGACTTATACAAGGAAATTGTGACTGCAGAAGGAGTTATCGTGTAAAAGTCTCTTATTTAGTGACAAATTAAACATAATTTATACTTGCTTTGTAAAGGCTGGTTCACAATAAACCGGCAACGGAAACGACGAGAACGGGAACGGAAATATTGTTAAAATGAATGTATTTAAATGTGAGCATTCACAATTAACTACTGTGAATACTCACATTTAAATACATTTATTTTAACATTAGTTCCTTTCTCGTTCTCGTTCTCGTTGTCGTTTCCGTTCCCGGTTTATTATGAACTAGTCTTAAGCCGTTAGCTGTAAATTACCATAGTATGCTTCTGTAATAACTTAACCGAATCTTTATCGTCTCCAGGAACTTGTTACATTCTGAGTCGTCAATCTCTTTTGTTTTGTTGCTGCTGCTGCTTACCCTATGAAGTGCAATGGGGGACAAATTTAAAAAACGTGAGCTTGAAGGATATCTCTAATAACATTAATTTTAGATATGACCACCACTATTACCACTACATCTACCTGAGTCTAGGCTATGCATGCAGAGATCGGATGGAAGTCCTCTTCATGTAGACCATAGTTGTAAGTTGATATTATTATGTGTACAACCCAGGAAGAAAGGAGTGAAATGAATGGTAATATTACGGATTATTTTTAAGTTTAGGAGAACTTAGAAATGACTCTTGTCATTTGTCTTGTTTAATGTCAGGCTACTATACCACGTGGAAACATTAGTCACTTAGCCAATCACATTAATAAAATATCTCCCAGCCCAAGCGCAGTGCGTTAGAATACTGACACTGCCAACTTCTTTGATTGTTACTGTCTATATTTAATTCAATTTTGAAGAAAATGAGATATACTATCAACACCAGGAGTGGCAACTAATTAACTATATTGCCAACTTTACAAATCATATTGCTTGAAACCATTACTATGAATGTAGAAAAATCTAAATTGGAATAAATCATGGCAGCTTGGCAAAATCCGGGACAAATCGGCGTCCCGAAATGTCTTCAGAAAAATCCGGGACAGGGGTCTAAATTCGGAACTGTCCGAAAAAATCGGCACAGATTTATTTTTTATTTTATTTATGTATTTATTTTGCTAATAATTGTATTATAAAATATAATATAAACAGATAAAACATTAGCTCACCCCTGAAGAGTACAACTCGTGCACAGGGGCGGATTCCTTAATTTAAATTAAGAAGTATATAATACAATTCGTCTTATGTATAGGCTATACTACACAATAAGAATAGGCTATATAAATCTAAATTTACAATTTTTCATTATTTATAAAATCCACACATAACTTTATAAATTTAATACTAGAACTATTGGAATTGACAGGATTAGGATAATTAAATATAAATTTGTTATACATTCTTGGGCCTAAATTACTACTATGATTAAATACTGTAGCAGTGTTGCATTTTGGTTCAAACAATTTAAAGAATTCATACCTTTTGTTTCATTTCCATTTTTATATATGAATTTTATTAATACAATATGACAAATTTGTCTGATTTTAAGAACATTCAAGTCTAAAAACAATTTTTGAGATGGATAATCAATAGGTTTATGAAGACATATTTTAATTATTTTCTTCTGTAATAAATAATACTGGTTTTAAATACGTTACCCCATCCTATAATTCCATACATAATTAATTGAGCGCTACTAGTACTATTACTGCTACTATTACTACTGCTGATACTTCTGCCAATACTGCTACTATCGCTGCTGCTACTAGTACTACTGTTACTGCTGCTATTGCTGCTACTATACTTGGGAAGGTCTATGTTGGCAGAGCTACCTGATGTCTTGGGAAGGGTCAGGGAGGGTGAGTTGAACTAATCCTTTGACACAGACACTTGTAGAACAGCATTTCCTCTTTCTTTCCTCCCCCTCCCTCACCAGGACATCTGGAAAGGTTGTCAGTGATGGATGTTATTACAACTATGTGTTAACAACATTTTTCAGTGTAGTTTGAGAAGGCCCTTATAATAATTTTATAATTAAAATGTTAGAAGTATCGTGCTTTATATTAGGCCTACTTGTCCTACTGTTTGTGATTCTTGGTGTAGGAACAAGAGGAAAGCCACTGCAGTCTGACGTCAGGGAAATAGTGTGCAATGTACTTCAGTTTTTTGTGGAGGAGTACGATGCTTTGAAAGTTGGAAACCCTACAATAAACATAGTCGAAGTAGCAAAGTGAACTCCTGCTGCGTGTGGAGTATCTGAACGCACTGTTTACCGTACCCTAAATGAAAAGAGAGAAGCAGATGAATCAGGAAAAAAAGTGTCAAGTCCGGGCAAAAAGCGGCCGAAAAGAACTCCCACGAAAACCAATATAGACTCATTCACTGCGGCCGCCATCAAGAGACAGATTTACTCCCTGTACAAGACTGATTTTAGTCCGAGTGTGGAAGATATTCGTGATGCTCTCGATAAGTCTGGGTTATTTTATGGCAGCAAATGGTCGATGCGGTAAAGACTAAAAAAACTTAATTTCCGTTACGCTAAGAATAACTTCGGACGGAAGCTTCTGACAGAGAAACCCGACATAATTGCTAAGCGATTCCATTTCTTAAGGAGGATGCGCGACTTACGAATAACCGGCAGCCCTATCGTTTACCTAGACCAAACATGAATAAACATTAATCACACGAAAAGCAAAATTTGGATTTGTGACGATGGTGACATTCCTCTGAACGTGCCCTTAGGAAAAGGGGGACGATTTATTATTGTGCATTAAGTCAAGAAATGAACGCCGTTAATTTCAAATATTGGTTCGAAAAGAAACTCCTTCAGAACATTCCACAAAACAGCATCATTGTAATGGACAACGCCTCTTACATTCTGTACAGCTCCCACTTTTGCATCTTCTAAATCAGACATGCAGTCTTGGTTGCGTCAGAACAACATAGAGTACGACCCAAAGGCGACAAAAATCGTACTGTACGACATAATAAAATTTTAAAAAGGAGAAAATGGTAAGGTACGAACTGGATACCTTAGCTCAAAGTGAACCACACCGGCATACCGTAGTGCGACTGCCACCATACCACTGTAATTTTAGTGCCATTGAGTTCATCTGGGCACAAGTGACAAATGATGTCGCTAAACATAATGTATCTTTCAAATCCAGTGAAGTCATAAAATTATTTGAAGAAGCGTTGTCCAAGTTCACGCCAGAGAATTGGAAAAATGCGTGTGAACATGTTAAAAAGGAAGAGGATTTTTTATTGGGAAAGGGATGGAATGATTGACAAAGCGGTGGATCGTTTCGTAATAAGTTTGGACTCTGATAGTGATGACGATGACGGTGACGACAACATGGAAGTAGAAGTAGAAGAATCCGCCTCTGCACATACAAATAGTTTTATGGAGAGTGTCTGTCTCTTGCCACCATCCCCCCCGCAGATGTCCGGTCAGCCACTGAGTGAGTGAGAGGTAAGAAATATATCTTTCTCTGTCTAAATTTCTCTGCCAACTAAAGAATTCTATACTATAGTATTACTGATGCTGATACTTCTGTCAATACTGCTACTACCACTACTATTGCTACTGCTACTGTAGTACTGCTATTGTTATTACTACTACTAGGCCTACTACAACTACTGCTACTATCGTAGCCAACAACAGTAACAACCACCATGTTCGATAGTGATCTAGATAGGTACATAGATATTAAGAAATGAGTTGCATAAAGTGTTTACTTTTCAAGTGTTTACAGAATAGCAGACACATTGACACAGTTTCGGACTGCTAAATTTGGCATTGGTGGATAGCAGTTGCAGAGACCTGCGTGTTCGTGGCAGATGTGGCCTATTACTATCGGCAGTACCAGTCGGGCCTCACCGGGAATTAAAGATACGTATTTTCCAGCAGTCTGTTTAATGGGGACAATGCTTCTTACCGGCGAGCGACGTGACTTGTCTGCCTCACTGACTGACAGGCGTGTTACCTTTTCATTCCGGTTCACCGGGTCACCAGTTTCTTTTGTGTCGGACGCAGAACCGTTGTTGCGTAAACGCAGTTGCTTGAACACAGCTTCGTTTCGTCTTTTGGATGAACAATTATGTTCTCCTTCCCTCTTGTTTAATGTCTGTCCTGCATTGTTCCGTGACTGGAGGATGCAGGCTTTTCTTTCAAGGCAGTGTCTTCATCACACTGTTACAGTGTTCTCCTCCCCTTAAGCAAAGACTGTGCTACGCCTTCTCGTTAAAAAAAAAAGTTACATGAACTCTTCCTCTTCTAACAGCAACTTTCGTTTGTCGTATTTTCTAAATAAAATTTCTTCCAGCCTTCATAATATTCAGAAGTGGAGTTGCGGCCTTGTGGAATACTGGACCGGTAGTCTTTGGTGGAATATGAAAAGCGGGTTTTCTCTTTTTTAGTTGGTTATTTTACGACGCATTATCAATTGCTATGGTTATCTAGCGTCTGAGTGAGATGAAGGTGATAATGCAGCGAGATGAGTACAAAGTCCAGCGCCGAAAATTAGCTACCCAGCATTTTCTCTTAAAGGACTGAGGGAAAATCCTGGGAAAAAACCTCAACCAGACAACTTTTTCCAACCAGGATTTGAACCCGGGCTCGCTCGATTCACGATCAGGAAGGCTAACTGTTACTCCACAGAGGTGGTCGAGTATTCTACGGTAGAAATCATCGTATAATTGCTAGCACTGGTCAGAAAAGAAACTTGAATGCATGTATAGGAATGAAAGTATTTTAAATTCAAAATTATAGAATCATATAAAAACCAAAAAAAAAAAAATGCCTTTGTAGGAAGGTTTAAGCTAGAAAATAAATAATTGTTGCAAAAATGCACAAATGAAAAATTATATCTGTGCAAATTGCGAAATACTTGTGCAATATTATAAATAATTGTGTAGAAAGATAAAATTAATAAAGTATGCAGAAACGAGAAGTTATGAAATTTGTTTCTTGGAATTTTATTACTTTCAACCCATCTTATCAACTCTAGATATACTTATGTAAGTAAATATTAGACGTAGGGTATGTTTAGAATTAATTACTGCTGAATTTACATCACATTAAAATACGTTATTTTATAGGCACTCTAAACATTGAAATTCTTTACTAGTAGACCCATCAAGATTAATTGTTAGCAGAGTGCTAACTTTTTTACTGAAAGGCGGTTTCTAATTCCAGTTTTTACAAGATTCATGCAATCTAAATCCTCGCTCACAATTTACAGTATGCGATGGAATTACATATTAGAAGAAATTGTTCACTTAACTTGCACCAACTCTTTGAAATCAATTCCTGAACATCTATTGCTCAATACCTTTTCGAACATTGCCCATGCCATTAGCGTTTCATTTAAATTCAGATTAGTTCAAACACATCTCTGATCTCATTTTCTCTATTACCATCTTCGTTTCTGAAGTCCAATGTGGTTGTCGCATTTTTGCACATTTACATTCAAAGTTTTCCACCTCTGCTTCGGCATGTGGACGTGAGGGTAGCAGCCGGCTGGTCGGTCTTGGCCCTTCATGGGCTGTAGCGCCACGGATTTACTTTTCCATTCAAAGTTTGTTGCATTTTTAGAAATCGATTAGCAAAATACCACGACGCGGGACCTATTCTTCTTCCTCCTCCTCCTCCTCCTCCTCCTCCTCATAATCATTGTCTTCATCGCCTTCAAGTTGGATTCTTGGGCCTCCTTGCACCGCATCACAGGATCGCTGTAAAATTGTCAGTTGCATTGTTGTATGTTCGTTATTGTCTTGTCTGTGTCATGTGTTTCAACAGGACAGAATTAGTACTGGATTAATTTAGTAACAATAGCGGAGAGCACGTTGTTTGGTTGCTTCTAACGCAGCGCGTTTTTACTTCATAGTGGGATATGGTAGCAGCCATTCTCTGCTATCTGCGACTCGACTAAAATGGCCCTGATCACATTCAGCTTTAAAGTTACTCCGATCACAGTTGTTAGATGAGCGGTATGACCTAGTTATGGGATTTATCTCTCGGACCGAATTGTTTTACGGCCTTACGCTTAGCCGTACAAATTTGCAGACTAGTGCTCGCTCAATACCATCCCATTGTCCAGTACGATGGGATTATACACCACTTTATATTGGCTGGCTTTATGCACAGCAGGTGAAGTGGCTTGTATCTCCCTGCATTTGTAGGCGCTTTGTTAAAATGTTACTCTGTGGTAAACTAATTAAATCTCTTTTACCGCTAATAGAACATCAGTTGTGTTTGAGTTTTGTAGTATTCCAGATTTTGAAGCTAGATTTTATTTTAATTTAAAAGGACTGGCATGAAACAACTACCGGTACTTTCCGCTAATGGTTTATTATGTTGGTTACTTTTTGATAAAGTCAGTTTAGTTAAAATTAGGCTACTCAGATTATTCCCTTGCTGCAAAGTATTTTATATTTTAATTGTCTCTTGAGCCATCTAACGAATGTTAAATTGGCATAGTTATGTGTCCTTTAGAACACAGGATAAGTGACGAAGCTATACATCCATTTACGAAGCTTATTACTGAAGTGATTTTCAGAAAAAAGTAGTTAATATGGGCATGGGTGTAATTGTAAATAATTATGCAACCTACTTAAAAGGTAGGTAGTAATTATATCGATTATGGTAAGCGCAAAAAATGTGAAAATAGAGAAGAATTGGACTGTGTTACGCAATAATAGACCAACCGACAATTAAAAAAAAAAAAAGAGATATTTGCACACATCTGTTGATGGCAGGATAATTTAACTTGGAAAAGATCAAGAATGCGATATCTGAACTTTGCTGCTATTTGTAAACAAAAATTCGTTTATTGCATAAAATTCATTTATTTATTTGCTATCAAATTTTAATTCAACTGCTGGTCTCTTATCAAAAATCGGTTAGCCTTTTTTTGGTATTATTTGTGCTATTTTTTGTAATAGTATGAATATTATAATACTTCCTGCATAAAATATTTTATAAAAAAAATTTATTTCAACGGCCAGTATCTCGAAACAGGTTTTTGGCGCTAGGTCTCTTATTGCGTAGCGCCGTCCAATTGTTTCGTTTTATTAATGGTTGTCTATATTAAATTTGTCTCTCGTACAAAATAAGGCTTACTGTAGGCCTACTGTCCTACTAAGCAGAGAGATGTTAACTGCATATTTTATGAAAAAAAAAAGAGAAAGATAATGACATAGCTATAGCAATTCTGTGGAGTATTTTGCACCTAATACTAGAGTTTCATGGTCGTATCGAGGCTCGAAATACCTTAAAAATTACGTAAAACCACGGGTGTGTGGATTTGCGTACATGTTATTCTAAGTTTTTTTTTTTTACTCCACTAATCTCAAAATGTATTTGCAGCTATGTACTTGTAGGAGTTTCATTGTTGAAACAAAATCAATGGTTCAATGAACTTGTAAACATTTATATGGTTAAGTACTCTTTGTCTCTTGTGGCAGCTCACGAATGGTGAGAAGATTTATAAATATAAATTAATACAGGACCAACTAGATTATATAGTTAACCCTTCTGGGCCGTATTCATAGACATTTTTAGCGCGGGCTTTCGGTGGATTATCAGCGTTTTTCGCATTCCTAAACCAGTGTTAGCGATAGGATATGATTTGAATTCTGTACTAGTAACCAGTGGATAGCCGGGGCTAGCTTAGTACGCTCGTAGCGCGTGCTGCGAAATGTCGATGAATAGCAACCTCTGTGTTTAGAACAACAATGTAGCTCTTCTGCCCCCCCCCCCGCCGTCAGTGCAGTCAAAGTTGATAAATTGAGTCGATTTCAAAACTGAGTACCATGTGCCTACATGTGATACATTGCAACAAAATTAGTGGCACTTAAGTATACCATTTTTATTTAAAATGTATCACTATTTTCTGTAAAAAAGAGAATGAAGTAAGCCGCTTTCGTAAATGTGTGTTATATTTCGCACTTGTTTTTGTCACCTGATTATACCGAGCAATTTTTTTTTGTCTCAAGCACAGCGGTGCTCTGTAGAAGTCCCTGTACTACCACGTAGTTAACTTCATAGGTTCTGTGTCTAAACCTCCATTCCTAGACATTATCCTCAACAATTGAGAAAATTATTCTTGTCAGAATTTGTCTGTCGCGACCTCTGTTTTTATTATAGGTTTAATATCACACTATATTAACCAAGGTTGAAATAAGAGTACTAATGACTTCCTTTAGATTTATTCTTCAATTAGTGCCTCCTCTTCCTTGTTCTGCCCCACCCGTCTAGTGTTAAGTCAAAAAATAAATTTCGAAACTATCAAGCATAGGACAATACAGTTAAATCGTGAATAGTTTTATAATTTATTGTACTGATATAATTGTCACTTCTTACCTTAATTGATACATGAACTAATTGCAGTTTAAATAGCCACTTTTACCATTTACATAGACTAACATTACTTTTTGTACTACACTACCACAAGAATGTGCATACGCCCAATTCAAAATGAATCAGGATTTAAAAATAAATGTAGACCTATCTGAAAATTAACTACACGAAATAATCATAGACCACTTTTAATACAACATAGAATTTCGCACTTGCTATAGTGTTGGATGACTGACTGAACTGTGAATGTATTGTGACAAATAAAATGGGGAGGCTACAGACTTAGGAAAGTCAGGGAATCATGAACCACACACAGTTTTGTTTCCCTTAGTCAACAGTTATTTTAAAGTGGTTGGCATATGTCGTCACCATGTGGAGAAAATAGTGTTACGACAATTTACATTAGATCAATGAAGTTTTTAGAATGTGATATTGTTCAGCACGTGTTTCTTAATCGGTATGAATGTTATGGTAAAGCAGAAATAGCATTGGCGCTGTTTTGGGGTATGTATAGACAATGCTATCAAAGTTTAAGCGACTGATTATGACTTACTTTTGAAAAGTTGGTGGCTAATGAGAATATCAAATAAGTAATATATGTGCAGCTTTTCAGTTATGAGTCATAAAGCGAAGAAAACAACAGTTTGATCAGGTGGAACATTTTCCGTGAAATACAGTGGAAAATATATAGTCTGAAATCTGTTATCGCCTGGATTTCTGTCGTGCTGCCAGGAGAATCATATTCAGTTTCGTGATGTTGTCGTAATGTTATTTAGACTGAATATAACTAATATAGCCAAGTACAATAATGCTGTCTTGATGTGATAATTGTTTATAGTTATTCGGACATTTTATATTGAGTATGAACCCTGCCCTTCGGTTTTAATCCACTGCTCTGTGGGCCCCTCGACGTTTCTAAACCTACAGTTATTGCTCAGAACTGAAATTACGAACATTCTTTTCTGACGTATTTACGTAAATCATATTATCTCCAATAGCATCAAATGGACATGAATTGTTCGAAGTCTGTACTAGCTGCTGCGAGAAACAAGCTGTATTTGTCTACAATATAATTCAGGACGTCCACAAGACGCATAAGGGTGCCGACTGTTCCACGTACGTGAAATTCTGATCGTCCAAATCGAATCGTAGTAAAGATAAATGAAGCCCATCTACACGAAGATTGCAGGTCCAAACAAAGAGAAGTCATTGCGAGCAGATGTGCGGAAGTTCTTTGTCATCGTTGTGTGACCAAGTGAAAATGTTTGCGTTATGGGAGCTGGGTTAATCGACACGTTCATCCTTTGCGATTGACTGGTCAAGCAAGTCGACTCTTCTTTGAAAATATCCTCAGAATAGCTCTTCAGAGTTATTAAAACATTTGGGAGCAGCAGAAACGATGTAGCTGCACTTTTCAAGCTAGAGCAAGAAACTCACTTGTGTTCCTGACGCAATATTTGAAACCGCTCGTATATCGATCGGTTGTTTGTTAAAATTGCATTTCAGTAGGTTATTTGATTATGGTGTTATGGGTTGATTAAAGCTGACACCGCTTTACTACCTCCCAAGAATATAGCCTATTCTCTCTCTTTCCTTTGGATGAAATGGTTTTCTGAATTATGAGTACCTGATAGCTTTGCCTTGAACTTATCCTGTCCCTTCTTTATTTTAGCATTCTTGCTAATAGTTTTTTGGCCCACCTTTCGCCTTCCATACCAAACCATGCAGACTGATTTTCTCATGTCTCTGATTTTATCCAATTCCTTACTTTACGTTCCTACTGACAATTCATTTTTCAAGTACTGATAACGATCTGTTCTGCAGAAACAGACTATAATGTTATCTGAAGCTCAAGTGGTGCGTAGTAAGTAATTACAGTGACTGAAGTACTTCGTCAAAATAATGATGAATATAATGGATTAGATGAAATAGTTTCTTTTTTAGGTTTTTTTTTGTTCAAACTGTGAAAGAGGCTACAAAAATTGCCTGATTGAGAATAATGTATGCTTACAGTCAATTTTAAATAACATAACTTTTCCCTCGGTGGCGAAGATGGAATAATTTCCAATCCACTGTCGTAATAAATGTGATTTCATTTGTTTTTACATAGCTTAACAAAACGCAAAACATACAAATTCAATACTAATATCAGACGCATGAGAATAAAAGACTGCACGGAGACCTCAGAAAAGTTTACAGCTCGTACTCGCACACGCAAGATCAGGGTCTTTTATCAGAGAACATGCCCGAAAACTTCACGATTTTCAACAATACGACTTTTTCGCAGTTCATTCGCCTGACGAGAAAATTCAGTCACTTCATACCCTTATACTGGCATGTCATATCTGTCAGTGGAAGTTCCAAATTACATACAGTCCCAATCAGTGCCCTTGAGAGGGTGAAGCTCGCTATACAAAGAAAGACGAATTCCCTGTTAATAATCTGATCCGAAACAACAAAAGGCTGAAGGAATGAAGACCACAGATTGAGTCGTTTTCTCCATTAATGAAAAGAATAGAAATTATAAGATGTATTGACATTTTTAAATATATTTATATAAAACGCAGTAAATATAGAAAAATGCATATTAATTATGGTTTAGGTTATTTTAGTCCTTAAGGTCCAATTTTTTTTTAGGTTGAACAGAATTGACATTTATAGCCTATGACTCTTATAACCATGATTCGGATAATTATCTAAGAAATTACGAGTTTAGAAGTAAGGAAAAACATAAGTAAAAACCGATCAATCCGGTCCCTACTAATGAGTGATGCCTTATTGGTTCAAACCTGTCTTCGGACAGTTGACTAACAACAACATACCCATTCTGGATATAATTAATCGGACAAATAAATGCAAGCATAATTAAGTCCACTACTTATGTACTGTACATAGGTTACTTCTATCTACAATCTGTTAGCTACCGGCCGAGAGAGCAGGAAGAATAGAAAAACTTTTGAAACAATCGACAGACGATGTTCATTTGTTCGACAGGAGATGTTCATTTGTTCGCCGAAGAGCATCATCTGTCATTTGTAAAGGATTGCGGTAATGAAGAACCTCAGGACTGTTGCTTTCACACACAGTCGGTGTTCACCACTGTCTGCAGGTGATGCCAGATTTATCGGCTTAGCCCTGAATGCAGTGATGGCACGTGGAGCGCGTCAAAACAGTGTGATTAGGAAAGCGACGTGCTCATCCTAAGTGGAGGCGATGGAAATAGTTTGTTGATTACTTCGCTTCCGTAGCGCCTGTTCGCAGGAGTGACGCACAGCTTCCGCCTCTGTCACTGTTGCAGGGCCAATCACAGCGAGTGAGGGGAGGAAATAGAAAACTAATGGCAACAGATTGTGCCTGCCTGCCTGCAACCCTTCTCTTTACCGACGATCAGTGTGCTTGACTATCTGTCTGTTAGAATTTTGAGACTTGTCTTGCAGCAGGTAATGTTTACTATTTTACATATCATTTTGTCGGTACGTAGTAAAAAGTTCATAGAAATAATGATAGTATAATTAATAAGGAATTGACCAAATGACAAATTGTAGGCCTACTACTACTACCGTCACAGAACTTTAATAGCGTTCGTGGCCGTCAGACACAGAATCCCTTCCGTGTCCGCGCTATATTATACTAGAGATGAACAACGATCGAGAAAGCAACACTAACAGCGCCCTCAAAGCCGAAAACCCGCACGACAATGTTGTATACGTCGCCGCGTCGTTGATGTAAAGACTGCTTGTGAGTGTTTCGAGACGTAGAGATTGATCACTCCCGAAGTCCCGAACGTCAAACACCTTGAATCGCCTCAGTTGTTTATATCTGATTGAACTTCTATCTACTTTGGCAACTGTTATATATAGATAGTTGATAGCCGTCCCAACCAGGGTATAATAATAATCAATTCTAAATGAATATTTATATTTAATTCCATTTTTTCTTTAGTAGAAACCCTAGTTAGGTAGGCTATCATTGATAAATTTATTGGCAATATAACAAACAATTTAGGCTACAAGACAAATTACATTTAATAAAGAATATAAGTGATGATTAATTATGCTAATCGATGACTTCAGTGCAGTGGAGGATATCATGTCCAAGGTGGTGTCAGGAACTTTCAATTTTCGGAAGACTTCTAAGGACTCCCGTGGGATTGTGCCTCTAGCCCCAATCATAATTCCTATAACGTCCCATGTCTTGGGGTTATATTTGGTCCCCAAATCGCTGCAGCATGGCAGATAAATTGCCCGTTTTTCTTTGCAGACTTCTCTAGGTTGTTCCTCGCCGTTCTCAAAACGGTCTGTGGGATCGAGAATGAGTCCACAATTTTTTTTGGGTCTATAATAACGATATCTACTCTTCGAGTTGAACCGTCAGCAGAAAGGCACCCAATTTCCTCGTACACCTCATTCTTATCAGCCCGGCGAAGTTCATTGGCAATCATGGAGCGAAGTGACCTATTTGGAACATCATCTCTACCTTTCAGTGTATAATAATCCGTTTCCCAGTTTTTATTTAATTACTAGGCCCTTATTAAAAGGCTAGGAATCTTCTTTTCATATGTTTGAGATCAAGTGTGCAATCTCAAGTAAAAAAAATATTAACGTTATGTTTTATGTTTCTTATAAATGCAGATTTATTTGAGAATTTTTTTCTATTTATATAATCGTAGGTAATATCATATAATAGAGCCAGAACATTTTGATAACTAAGATACTGTTCTATTTTGCCTTTTGTCTCATTTACACATTTATAATATTATTTATTTCAATGAAGTATGTTATTCAAAGTTACGAAATCTTTCCACGCCGCAGTGTGTGTTAGGCCTATAGCTCTTCTTCCCCATAAAGGAAACATTATTCCATAAATCGGTCTTGAAGTCATTAAGTCAAGCAGAAAGGTTACGAGTTTCACATCTTTACATACAGTACAGTTGCCTTCAACACACATTGCAGTGACTTACACACCAGGAAACTGGTTATCTATTGTGGTAGGCTTGCGTTACAAGACTCTCTGCGTAATTTCTTTTATCACAGGCCATTAGAATACTGTGACTATTGCGTCATACGTTGCATACTAACAGGAAAGCAATGTAAACAGAAGAGTTGGTAGCATATCATTTGCTTTTCCTGTATTTGGTGGAAGTGCCCTGCCTGGATTTCAACGCGGAATTTGCGTCATCGGGTCTGAGAACTCCAGTTAACGTTGATGTAAAGAATTGCAATCGTGTTCAGCTGCATTTGTGTGTAAAAACAATATAATCGGCTACTGTACATGTGCCAACATCTGGCCACTCGGTTTATATTCTAACAAAACACCTACCAATGTTTTGATAGCAAGTAAGAGCAAACCCAATTCACAACGTGGATTTAAAGGAGGAAATAAAGAGTGGTAAAATACCTTATTAATGTGAATATTACACTTTTACTAAGTCATACTGCTTCTGACCAATAAAACGGTACGGAACGACGTGTTTCAACCAATCATGGTTGCTTATCGCACAATTTTATCACTTCACTAGGATTTGTTTATTTTTATCACTTTTCCTAGCATTTGTTTTATCACTTTCCTAGCATTTGTTTACCAACATTTCAAACTGCAAATTCTTTACGGTACTGTAAAACATGCTTTGCGATCGTCATTTGTTTCCCGCATAGATAATCGACTGAAAATGGTCACTGTTGCTGCCTAAAATGTCAGTAAGTAAAGCAGGTAAAAGTAAATCTTGTTCTTCTACATTTAACTTTTCATCACAAAATCGAATCTGAGGAGATACGTATTTAACTGTTTTATAGCATTAATTTAAATTGCTAGAAATTACACACTGATATGCACAGAAAAAGTTATTGAACGAATATTAACTATGAAATAGAGTAATGAACGTTGTCATAACTCGGAGACTTGAGAATAATCAATTTCCCTTTGGTCAGATGCTAACAATAATAGGAAAGAACTCCCAAACGGAATATACATATATCACGTTTAGTGTACTTCAGTTCGAGAGAAGCTACAACTTTGAAGTCTTTTCTCGTCTTTCAGTATATTCTGTTTGACATTCATTACGAGCGTAATGTAGATCCACCGCGTGTGGGTGCACTCTAGATATAATCCCTGACGAACTAAGTGGTCTACATATATTATTTTAATGTACCGAAGTATATATGGTGTTTCCATGCAGATATTCTGCGTCATCGTACGATGAAAGAGTAATGGAACGGAGAAAAATTCTCTCCGGCACCGGGATTTGAACCCGGGTTTTCAGCTCTACGTGCTGATGCTTTATCCACTAAGCCACACCGGATTCCCATCCCTGTGTCGGATCGAATCCTCTCAGTTCAAGTTCCACCTCTTGGGTTCCCTCTAGTGGCGTACCTCTTTCGCATATGACAATCACTAATTATAAGACTAGGTCTAATATTGAGAGCATATTCATATTGTATTTTTGGTGGATGAAACTACTATTGAACAGGTTTTTCTTTCGAGTACTTCAGTAGTGGTGGGGTTTAATTTACAGGGGCTTGTTAGCAGCTTTACGTATGTGCATCCTTTCCAATGAATTTTACATCACATCGGAGAATAAGATCTTCAAGCAGAAATAAAATCACACGAAGGAAAACAATGATCAAGAAAAGTGAAATAGGGTCTGGAAAAAACATTAACATTTCAACAGCGATATAGCTTATTCCTTTCAAGTTGTAGATACTATAGACACGATATTTTAACCCTTAATAACTGCTACGGATGAAAATTCACCCCATAGAAAATTGAATTGCTTGTAAAAATGTGACAACCCGTAACCGGTCTTTGTCTCCACAGATGTGTTTCTTGGTCAGTGTCCTCTTGTCATTGTGTAGTATATAACTGTGCTTGCTGACTGTAAGCTTCAGTTAATATTAGTTTTACAAGTTGGGGGTGACTTTTCACACATGGTAGTATTAACGTAATTTCCTTTTGTGAAACTAGAAACTAAGCAATGGTCATCGTCAAAGCTGGTGTCTTTCTTGACCATTACTCTCTTGCTGTCTTAAGCCTTGGTTTTTCTGAACCGACGCATGCGAGTTGCGAAGCCCGCCTCGCACAAATCCGGACTACACGAAAGATAGTGAGTGGTTTCCATAACTGCGAGGTGCGAGGTCTGCGTACCTCGCAATTATAGAAACCACTCACTACAGACGTGGACAAATTATTAGCAAAATTGAACATTTTTATTATATATTTTTACAAAATATGATTCTTCAATTTAGACTACAGTTGACATTTTTGTGTATTTCCAAATTATTAGCAAAATTGAAGATTTGTGTTGCATATTTTTCAAAATCTAACTCCTCAATTTGGACTACATTTGATATTTTCGCATATTTACAAATTATTAGCAAAACTGAAGATTTTTATTGTATATTTTTACAAAATTCGATTCTTCAATTTGGACTACAGCTGACATTTTGGATATTTCCAAATTATTAGCAAAACTGAAGATTTTTGTTTTATATTTTTACAAAATTTGACTCTTCAATGCAGTTGACATTTTTGCTAATTTACAAATTATTAGCAAAATTGAAGATTTTTATTATATATTTTTACAAAACTTGACTCCTCAATTTAAACTACAGTTGACATTTTTGCATATTTCTCTCTACTGTAATGATGGAAATATCCAAAATTGTCAACTGTAGTCTAAATTGAAAAGTCAAATTTTGTAAACAAAATATCATAAAAATCGTCAATTTTGTTAATAATTTGTCCACGTCTGTATCTCTCTTACAGTCCGGATTTGTGCGAGGCGGACCTCGCACCTCGCAACTCGCATGCGTCGGTTCAGAAAAACCAAGGCTTAAGCGTATATAACGACACTTGCTGGCTCTGATCATTGCGATGGCCCAGGAGTTACTACGCATACGACTTTCCGCTGACGCCGGTCTAGCCCTGTCTGACTCACTCTGTAGTACTACTGAAGGGTTAATAATCCCAACATTGCAATGTTTTTGTTGTCAACTTGTAAACATAACAACGTTCTAAATATTAAATGTATGTTACACTGTGTTAATGATTTGTATATCTTTTTGTTGCAGGTGAGTAAGCTATGAGTTTCACTAATCAAATTTGGAGACTTCATCGGTAAGTGTGAATAATTATATGCGAAGAAGTGCACGTTTCTTGCACTGTTCACTGATAATGAACATAGGAAGGTATTCAATAGAATATGTTAATTAACTATTGGAAGTGGATGAATTATTGATGAATCAGGGAATGAGGATAAATGGGGCAATTGAAAGTGAAAGGTGCGCACGAGTTTGCTATTTTAGGAGGGGGTTGCGGGATCTATTTGAATCGTTACGTAGCTCCAAATAGATAGGTTACTTGTCTTCAAAGTGACAATTATGATCCCACGGAGATCTTTGGATGTTGTGTAATACTAATAACACACTAAAAGTTCAAGTACATATGCTAAGGTTAAATAAAATACAATGACTTGTTTTGTAGAACAACTATACGAGGGCATGCCTTGTCTCTTACATTAAAGAATCTAGCTGGTTACTATTTAAAGGTCAAGAGAGATGTGGTACCTACTCTGAATAATATGAAATGGATAGAAGAATTTACTAGGTACAACATATTAACGAAATGAAGATCAAAATAATAGCAAATCGAATTCACAGTTATAATGTGTTACGCAAAATAATTTTGAAAGGACGTAGGAAGAAATGAAGAAATAAAAGCTAAGAAAACATAAAACATATTATAACGGAAATTTTATCAAACTGAAATTTTTTGTCCTCGACCAGAGTGAGCTCCAGGCGTAAGAAAGTAGCAGTAATGAGTGTGTGGGGAAATTATCTAAGAAATGAGTATATAAGTAAGGAAAAAAATACGCAAAATCTATAAATCCGGTCCCTTCTGATGAGTATATCCGAAACTTCGGTGTTGAAAAACTAGAATGTTTCTTGACAATAATGTAGGATCGTTCAAAATTTCTGGGTGGACCCTGTATAACTTACTGTATCGCAGTGGTGGGAAGAATGTGTTGAACCGCATTACGGAACTTGAAAACCGCAGACAGTCTAACCTCTAACAACTGAAAGAATGTGGTTTTGTGTTTCTCCACTCGTCGCGACATTTTCATTCATACATTCTTGTGTGCAAGTCTTCTATCAGAATTGTAAACGATTCTGTTCTGTTGTTAAATTTGTGAGAAATATTTCTGCTTCTCTATTGTAGAAGCCGCCAGTGTTTCGCGGTTCCTTTATTAATGCAGTGGAATAGTACGTTCTTAATTCTTTTCTTCAGTTGTTCTCCAGTTACAATGCTCTATATGTAGTATTCATTATAAGTTTATAACCTTGACGAAGAAAGGTCTGTTTGGAGACTTTCTCCGCAGGAAATGCTAAATTTGATGTTATAAAGGCAGAATGGCTGGTTTATCCATTGAACAGTTTTTAGCTGTGTGCAGTATTAATGTGAACATAGTCGCTCGTAATGTGGCAGTTTAGCATACATATTTTCCGAATGATTCTAAAATGTAATTTTCCCACTATAAACTCCAATATTTCAAGACAAGATAATTATTGTTTTCTTCTACCACTTCCAGACCAAATGTGGTTGGGCATGTAGCTTCATAACAAACGGTTGTTTGAGGTTCCTCCGAGAGAAATAAGTGGCTGGAGAATTGTGCTAATCATTCATTGAAGGATTAAGCTTTGCTTCCCATGCATAATATTGCAGTAGTATTTACTTACGGGAGAGATACATTACTGTATTTTTCTTGTTTCATATCAAATCGTAATCGACAAACTCACTTGCCAATAATAATGAAAACGATTGACCTTCACTTATTACTTAACGAGAAGTTTTCACTTTTGTACAGAAATGAATTGCGTAATGAGTCTAATAACACTTAAATATTTTGACTGTGTTCAATAAGGACTGTTACTGTCTTTGAAGTAAAATTTATATTGTACTGACTTGTACTTTATAATGTATGCAATGGTACCGTGCCGAACGGCTACGCGGTCAGGCGCGCTTCCCTTAGGCGGCGAGGTCCGAATGTTGGTGGGTTCGAGTTCCTCTTCGGGTATGGATGGATGTGCCTTGGTAATGTTTTGTTCTGTCTCAGTGGAGACCCCTTCGCTCTGCTGACTCCAGGCTAGGGGAGGCCCACAAATATATAAATGTCTAGTGTGTGTGTGTGTGTGTGTGTGTGTGTGTGTGTGTGTGTGTGTGTGTGTCAGTCAGAGTACTGCGCGGTAGCTCACAGATCATCACTGCCAGTCCGCGCGCGTCAGCAGCCCAGCCCACCCAAGACCAACGTTGCCTGCCCGCTTCCTATCCCATCGCACTGGGATTCGAAGCCCACCATAGTACGACCCACTGCTCAGCACTGCATAAACATCAGCTCACCAGTAGGTTTCATTCTACTGCTTTTCTGCTTGCGCGCATTGGTTGTGCTTTTGCTTGGTATGTGACATGAGCATACAATTCAATGCATACTGAACAACATACAAAATTAAATTATTTTCCACTGCTGTCGAACACAGATTTGAAAACTGTCCCAATGGTACTTTTTAAATTTCTACCCGACTCTGTTGTTTTAAACACTCTAGAAGCGATTTTCTCCTTCACTACTTTTCCTCTAGAGAGACTGTATTTTAGAATTTGTGCTTTCACGGCCGGAGTCTATGATGATTTTCCGGGCTGAGATGCCGTAGTCTACCAGTGGACCACAGCATCTCAGCCCGGAAAACCTTCATCACAGAGACTTATTTTCTTTGCTATGCACCATTATTTGAACTCATCTTGAAAAACAGAAATGACGTCACGGGCTTGTTCCGTGCGAGACTGTGAAGCCCAGTGCCGTGCAGTGCTGAAGCAGGCTATGGGCTGGGCCGTTGTGCAGTGCAGGTCTCTGGTGTGTGTGTGTGTGTGTGTGTCCATAGAGTCGTCCCTCCCTCTACAAGCATTGAGGGTTAGTGGGTTATTTTACGACGCTGTATCAAAATCTCAGGTTATTATTTAGCGTCTGAATGAAATGAAGGTGATATTGCCGGTGAAATGAGTCCGGGGTTCAGCACCAATAGTTACCCAGCATTTGCTCATATAGGATTGAGGGAAAACCCCGGAAAAACTTCATCCAGGTAACCCGACCGGAATTCGAACCCGGGCCACCTGGTTTCACGGTCAGACACGCTAACCGTTACTCCATAGGTGTGGACTGCAAGCATTGGTACAGGGGAGGTTAGACGATCAATAAAAATTATATATATATACATATATATATATATATATATATATATATATATATATATATATATATATATATATGTATGTATGAAGAGTCCACTGCAAGAATGATGGATGTCATTTGGAGTACATTTTTCAGGAGAAGCAATTGAAAGTTTGAAATGCTTAGTGCTCAAAGCTTAACTGTGATTTTCCGATCATTACTGGACAATGACTATCAGTGTTAATGCTATATAACTTTGTATGTACATTCTATATGTCTTAAGCTATGCATTGACAGTCTTGGTTCATTTTCGACAAGAAAGTGACATCCATCATTCTTGCAGTGGACTCTTCATATATATATATATATATATATATATTATATAATATATATATATATAAATGGTTCATTTATTAATTCAGTTATTTTCCAAATTTTTTATTCATTCATATTTTTTTCTATCATTCCTTCGTTTAATCATTTGTTATTTATTGAATTTATTTGCCGTCCATAACTTCACTCACTGGATTAATATATTCATTCTTTCATTCAACCATATGTTCGTTACTCGATTCGTTCTTTGTGTCAGAAATTTTCGTTAGAGTGTGTTAATTACTTTTCAAATTATTATTATTGCATTTGTTGGAAGATGCAAAACCCATTTACTTAAGAGAACGAAGACGTGTGCCGTTTAATATTGAATTTGACTTCACGATGAGGTGGTAATTGCTTGAGACCACATGTTCTTAAAAGCCTTCATATACGATACAGCGATTTGCATGGAAAAGAAAGAAAGCTTGGAGAATTGCTTGGGGAAATTTTGAAAGCGATATTTTGATGTGTTGCAATGTTGTGAGTCAACATGCGCGGGGTATGATTCACAAGTGTCTGTCTGGTCCATCGGTGTTTGGTAGCAGAACAGTCATCTCAACAGGCCCGCGGGGCTATGTCACGGTCCAGCGAATAACAGCAGGTCCTCTCCTTAGAGAAAGCAGTGGAGGAGACCTCTGCACAATGACGCAGCTCAAGTCTGTCTTTTTTATTTTTAAACCATCTGTAGGAAATTTGCTCTCGTTTTTGCATCTTGTTCCGATTCATCTCCAACCGTCATATTTCGAATTATTGTTCGTCATTGGCCATATGCTCCTCGCGCGCGGGTTTTCAGGCGGGACCACTTCGGAGAACTTAATTCCCAGAACATGTTTTTTTTTTTTTTTTTTCGTATCTGTTGCGAAACATGCACGTTTCACATGCAGTATACTTCTGACTACTGAAACTGATGTATAGCCAAACAACGTAAATGATATGCCTATGTAATTAGAAGATCGGGTTCTATCCTGAGATCATGTAACATTTGTATCATAGTAATAGCAAGTCAGGTTCTCTTATTAGAGAACTGAGTTTTCACTTGTAATTTTCATTTTACTATTGTCCCATCACCTCATCTCAAAATAACTATTTGTAATGAATTAAAATATTGAGTTCCAATTTTTTTAAATTATTTTACCAACTCAAATGAATCTGCGTTATATCAAATAAGCTTTCAATTTTTATATTAGCCTATGTTCCAGCCGATCTTTCAGACGAATTATTCTCATCAAGCAGGGGCGAATGCTGGTCACGAAAGTTAGGCTTGCTCTTTTATTGATGGGGGAAGATGGGAGGATATAATCCATCTGGTTTGCAGACTTTTCGTGTCTTGTAATGACAATGTTAAAGTATTTAAATTGTCAAAGCCACTTTTACACCATACACCGTTATCTGTAGAAAATAACAAACACGGCCAACAAAACAGTTTATGCAGTTTTTTCGACCCTGCCAACCAATGCGTATTGTTGTATTGAGATGTACTGAACGAGCGCACATATTCTCTATTTTTCTCCTTATGCTGTCTTTTTAAATCTGGGAGCTCTGGACATGATCTGCCGTTCTTTATAATGTCGGTCTTCTCTTGAATAGTCCTCCGGGAAAATGGATTTGATAATAAAGTTTCAATAACACACATTTCCGAACTCATTGCAACACTTCAAATTAACGTTTAAGAACTAATAATACATGCAGCAGCTAACATATGCATTCCGCTCATAAAATTACATTACATTCGCAAATCACAGCACATTCACTGGTAAAAACTGCTGCCAATCAGTGTTGCCAACTCGATTCTTAAACATCTGCTGTGAAGCCTTGCAGAAACCGCTAAATTGCTATATTGTCAATGTAAAATTATATTATTTTGCCGCTGTGAGTGCTAAAAATACCCGCTAAATCCCTAGATCAGCAATACAAGTTTCATAAATTTTACCCGCTAAACTAATGCCGAAAAACGCTAGATCTAGCGGGAAAACCGCTGAATTGGCAACACTGCTGCTATCTGTGTAACGTTAAATAGTCGTTTGGTGTAGCTCTCGGACCAGAGCTTCATACAGCATATAACAGAAGCATGTGCGACTGGGACGGATTAGGAAGAAGGCACTTGTGCGCGCATCATATTCTCGCTGTTTCTACGTCTTTCCTGTAGCTCCGAGATACGAGCAAGCGTTGCGATCTTGCGGTGTGCAACCTGCGGATGGTATTATGCCTAGACATTATTATAAAAATCAAGAGAAATTTTAATGTACGTAATCCCATTTTGAGAAATACACATTCTACGAAAATATTGGGCTTGCGCAGCAAGCACAGCATGCCCTGAGAAATCGCCCCTTACCTGGAAATGTGATACCTTACAGGTGGGAATAATAATATACGCTTTATTTATTTACAGAGAATAATACCGTGTTTGCTCGCGTAATTTGCGCACTTTTTAATCTATTCTGGCTGTTTGAAAAATTGGGATGCGTAAAATATGCGAATTTTTAAAATTACACTTCTTGATCTGGGTTTTATTCAAGTAGGCTATATAGTAATTAATAATACAGTACTTTTGTCACCTAAGACTACTGATAATCTTGAATTATAAATAATAATTAAATGGGTATATGACAATCATAATGAATGCAAAGTACGTAACAGACGTAGCATTCTCAATAGGAAGTCTTTAATTGAGCACATTGTACAAGTTTATAGGCCTATAAGTAGTTGATCGATGGATTCTTCATGTTGTGATGACAACTGGACGATACCTGTTAAACAGTAAAACTTGTCATAGTCACTGCCCTTAGGGGTAATTTACAAGAATAAACATCAGTGTTGAAGTAATGTTATTTAGGCCCAATTGTATAAAACTCCCTGACTAAAAATCAACTTTGATCGAAGATCGAAAAGTAAACCGAGTTCAGACACTTCTTCTATTGTATACAACTTTTCTGCGATCAAATTACCTTGGTTCAAATGCAATCTAAGTTCACGTGAAAAGGATTTGGCAACATCGCATAAACAGGTGAAATACGTGATGCGCGGACCATGTTATACAGGTTTGTTCAGTGTTGCCAATCTAGCGATTTTAACTCTTTTTCAACAACAATTTCTTTTAACTTTTATATTGCTTAAATAGGGATTTAGTGACCTTTTTAGCACCCCATAGTGACGAAATTTAATTTTTCTTTGTCGATAATGAGAAATCTAGCGACTTTACAACTACTTTTTCACGACTTTCCGTATTACACTCTGTTGGAGACACTGTTTTTTTCTTTTTTGTAATGTAAATAATGGTGGACAATAAGAAGAAGGTTGACTGTTCTCCAAGTTGTTATCATGTTATGGTGTTTGATACTGCTAAACATAAAGCTTTATAAAACGACAATTTTCGTTTAGTAATACAGTTAATTGAACATTTATGAATGTACCTATCATATCCATGAATAATTAATGGTTGTTATAAACATAATATAATTATAGGTTATGTTATTTGATATTGCTGAACACGATAGAGCCTTATAAAATATAAGAATGTTTGTGTATTAAGGCAAGAAATTGAAAGAAATATATATATATAAATGTACCTAACATATCTATTAATATTAATAATAATAATGGATATTTTATTTGCACAATCTATCACTCGTATAGTTCAAACAGAAAAGAAATAATTGAACTTGGATCATCTAACTTAATCGGAGAAATTTCTTCAGTCAAAGTTGACTTTAGTTTGAGACAAATTAATCTCAGATTAGACTTTATACAACACAAAATTCCAAGGTCAGCTGAAACAAGGATCAATTTAACCTCTGATATAAGATTAAATGGTTTATACAATCGGGCCTTAGGGCTTCTTTGTGAAGCAGGTAGTTAAGTTGGGTGCTGGTCAATGAACAATGCCGTGGAATGCAAGTATTGGCAAGGAATTTAGGGAAGGAAAATTCATACTGCAATGAAAAAAAAAATTGTACGTAAAATGTGTGCGAAAAATACACGGAGGAAAATTAAAGTTCATAATAATCCTTCAAAAATTAGAGTGCGTAAAATACGCGGTGGCGCAAAGTACGCGAGAAAATACGGTAGTAATAATAATAATAATAATAATAATAATAATAATAATAATAATATGTATTTATTTTGCTAATAATTGTAACATAAAATACAATATAGGGGAGAGTCGGTTAGTATCGGACATCGGGTAATATCGGACAGTGCGTTTCTTTCATCTACCACCATATGGTAGTACCTGAATGGCATGGTAACGTTTCTCTTTGCGACATCACAGAAACGTAACCATGTCAATCAGGTACTATCATCGTGTGGTAGATGAAAGAAACTCAATGTCCGATATTACCCGATGTCCGATACTAACCGACTCTCCCCTAAATAGATAAAACTTTAGCTCGTCCCTGACAAAGTAGAACTCGTGCTCAGGGGCGGATTCCTTAATTGAAATTAAGAAGTATGTAATACAATTTGTCTTATGTCTACTACACAATAAGAATATTAAATTTAAATTTACAGTTTTTCATTATTTTATAAAATCCATACATAACCTTTTAAATTTAATACTAGATTGACAAGATTAGCATGTTTAATTATAAATTTCTTATATATTCTTAGGCCTAAATTACTACTATGATTAAATACGGTAGCAGTGTTGTATTTTGGTTCAAGCAATCTTAAAGAATTCATCCTACCTTTTGTTTCATAACTATGAGAATACAATTCAAAATTATTTCGATTTTCATGTATGAATTTTATTAATACAGTATAATAAATTTGTCTTATTTTAAGAAAATTAAAGTCTAAAAACAATTTTTGATATGGAAAATCAATAGGTTTATGAAGACATATTTTAATTTTCTTCTGTAATAAATACAGTGGATTAAAATTGGTTTTAAATAAGCTGCTCCAACCTATAATTCCATACATAATTACTGATTGAAATAAAGTTAAGTATATTGTGCGTAATAAACTTATTGACAAGTAATTCCTCAATAAAAGAAAATATGTTATTTTACGTAATTTATTACAAAGGTAATTAATGTGTTGGTTCCATTTTAAATGACTGTCGAAAAGTGTGCCTAAATACTTAACTTCAGAGGACCCCTTAATAATCGGACATTTACACTGTATAAGGCAACAATCAGAGTTATGTAATTTAATACTTAATATAGATGTAGGAGGTTTGTTACATTTCATGGAATCCTGAGGTTCAGATTTTTGTAGCCAGTCGTCGGTCTCAATCTTGAGCAAGATTAATCCAGTCCCTAGCATATCCCGCCTACTTCAAATCCATTTTAGTATTATCCTCCCATCTACGTCTTGATCTACGCAAAGGTCTTATTCCCTCCAGTCTCCCAACTAACACTCTACATCAGACGTCTCAATAGGGCCTTCTGAGAGCACTTCCTCCTCTTTCTCTTTTTCAATGTAAGAGTGGAACAAGATGCAGGACCAGTTCGTGTATCTCCGGATGACGTCATTGACCGCGACGTTTGAATAGACATCTGCAACCGCTACGATGTAACAGTCAGTCATTGTGTCCATCTCCGAGGAAAGAATGTTCTTATTAGCGCAAATGTATGAAGAAATAAAAACTCTCATAGGGAAAGCGAAATTGTGGGAGACGCAAGTTTCAGTGGGTAACTGTTACCACTTTATTAATCTAAAATTGTTACCTGATTTGAATCAAGACCAGTGTAACAAATATAAAGATGTACTGAAGGACTTGAGAAAAGAATTTGAGACGAGATTTAAAATTTGAATAGTTCTAATTTAAAGTAATTGCTTGTGAATTTCTAAGATGTTTAGGTTATTTTTAATTATTGAAAACATTACGAAATATATTATTTAACTATTATTGTAATTAATATATTAATATTAGCGTAACGTAAGAATACTTACTTTAATAACCAACAAGTTTAATTGTAATTTTATTATTATTATTATTTAATTGAATTTTATTTTATTAAATAGTCCACATCTGTGGAGTAACGGTCAGCGCGTCTGGCCACGAAACCAGGTGGCCCGGGTTCGAATCCCGGTTGGGGCAAGTTACCTGGTTGAGGTTTTTTCCAGGATTTTCCCTCAACCCAATACGAGCAATGGTGGGTCACTTTCGGTGCTGGACCCCGGACTCATTTCACCGGCATTATCACCTTCATATCATTCAGACGCTAAATAACGTAGATGTTGATACAGCGTCGTAAAATAACCCAATTAAAAATATTTTATTAAATATAGTATAAACTCAAAAAAAGAGGGATACCAAAAACCTTTACTAGAAATGAAATAATGTTATTGTTTGGTCAACTGTCCGAAGACAGGTCTGAACCTCCAAAGTGATACGAACAAGGCACCACTTATGAGGCAACTAGGCCAGGAGATAATGGAGTAAGGTGGCCAGTTCCTTGTGCTTAAATAATTACGTAACATGTATGGTTCTTCATGCTTCAGATGTCTTCTTTTTACTCATTGATAGTATATAATTAGAAAATAAATGTAGCCTATTATTATTATTATTATTATTATTATTATTATTATTATTATTATTATTATTATTGTTATTGTTACTGCAAACCACTTAAGAAATTCCTTCCGAAAACAACTGTCTATTGTGACAGTACAACTCAAAAGTGCAGCTTTGTGGCATTTCTGCCACGACAGTTACAACTTAGCTCGCTCATGCGTGTGACATTAATCAGCGATCGGCTATCTTCGGGTACTACGCTTATCTCTTCAGCTGCCTATGTTATCTAGACTTGCTCTTTGTAACAACTTTTATGCGTTGGCCTTGAGACGCCTGCTCTACATGCATTACTGGATTCGCCCATACGTGCTACATGCTCTGCCCATCTCAAACGTCTGAATTTAATGTTCCTAATTATGTCGGGTGAAAAATAAAATGCGTACAGTTCTGCGTTGTGTAACTTTCTCCATTCTCCAGTAACTTCACCCCTCTTAGCCCCAAATATTTTCCTAAGCACCTTATTCTCGAAACCCTTAACCTTCTGTTCAGATTTAATAACCGTACCGGTAGTATAACTGTTTTATAAATTGTAACGTCTGTTTTTGAAAGCAGACTAGATGACAAAAACTTTTCAACCAAAAGCAGTAAGCATTTTCCATTTTATTCTGCGTTTAATTTCCTCCCTAGTGTCATTTATATTATTTTGTTAATATTGCTCCAAGATATCTGAATTATTCCATTTCTTCAAAAGATAATTTTCCAATTTTTATATTTCCTTTTCGTACTATATGTATGTTCTGATCACGATACATAATAATATACTTAGTTTTTACGGGATTTACTTCCAATCTATTTCCTTACATGCGTCAAGTAAAATTCCCGTGTTTTTCATAATCGTAATAATATAGGCCTCTATGCTAAAAAGGAAAGAAGGGACTCTGACAGACATTTGAAGATTAAGCGGCAAAAACTCTTCAGAGAAGTGGAGAAATATACAATGAAGAATGATCCCCATCTGCTTAATATGTATCGGGAATTATCTCAGACCGACATGTGACATGAAGCGTTTTTCCCGCTTTATCTTCACTTCTTTTTCTGAAACGCTCATTATTTTCGAAACGCGCTTTGGCTTTCAAAACCTGATTCGTTTTGGAATGTTTATTCGTTATTCTCTGTTTACACAGAAAACGTTAAAGATGCAATCCTGCTGCTGCTGCAGGAGTGTTTTTGGAATTACAGGGAGGACGTCAGAATCTGTGATAACAACATCGAGAGTCGCCATCTGTGTTGTACTATATAATACTGTCGTTAAAGTGACTATTATAATTTAATGACATAGATGTCTTAAACCTAATTTAGATTTTTGTAGACATAGAAGTACTTGCTGTTGCGACGGAAATTTAATTAAGCTTCGGTAGACCTGAGCTATCGTGATTAGATGCGATGTTTTAGTTTAATGGTCTGCTCTTCCCATTTGATATTATGATCACGGTTGTCCAGTCTTGTTATTGCTGGATCGCCGTTGGGCAGACATACGCTGAACTGGATGTACGGAATTGCTTTTCATTTATGGTTTCGGAGAAAGCTAAAGTGATACGAAAAAGCGTTTACTACCGTTTTCCTTTGTATTCCCACCAATTTTAAAGACGAGTATGTCAAGGCGTGGCTCAGGGGGTAGGCGCTGCTGTAGGACCTGGGTTCGATTTTCTCTTAGGGTGATTACCTAGTTGGATTTTTCCGAGGTTTTTTTCTAAAGCACAGTACTCACGTAATTTCATGACGAATTCTAGGCTTCAGTTCGCCAAATTCGATCTCGCTGGAGCCTATTCCATTGACGCTAAATAACATAGTAGTTGACACAGCGTCGTTAAACAACCGACTAAAAATTTAATGACAAGAACATTAACATGAGCATAATTGTCCCAGCAGTCCCGTTTAGGGTCAGATGCCGATACTCTGTCATTTAACCGCTTTAGGTAGCTATCGTCCGCTTTGTACTACGTGGTTGTGGATCTTCCTTAGTAGATGTTGATTAATTGAGGCATGATGAAATGATGGGAGAGGAAATGGGTGTGCATCCCAATATGATCCTTTTCTGCGACAAATTCAGCTTGTACGCAATGGAATTTAAATCCGCATCTCTGGAATGAAAAGACGATGCACGAGCCTTTCGATTGATATTTTGTTCAATGTTCTAATGCTGCATAAATAAATACAATAAAATTGTCGCAGCTCTTGTAATAATATTTTCATTTTGTATGATTCTCCGATAAGCAAGTTGTAATATAATAATATTAAATTGGGCTAACCGTCTATACTTATCCAGTTTATATTTGGATTAAACATTAACGTTTTCGGCACTTATGTGCCATTTTCTAATGTATGGAATTGCCTTATTACATGATCAAATAGATACACCTTATGTGTGTGAAATATATGGTATGTACCCTTGATGATCTTCTATCGTTTACAAAATAATATATAAATTAAATTAAAAACACTTACTAATAATTAAAATCTATACTAATTTACATCTACAATAAAAGTCCCATTGTTTTGTGTAACAATATGGTTATCTTGAAGTTGTTATCACATGCAGTTCCTATATTTATTAAAATGTTTTTGAGTTGCACTGTGTTGCACGTATTAAAATGTTAAAATTCTGTTTGTTATATATTAACACACCAAGGATTCATGTTGTTTCACTTACGCAAGTCGAAGCACTGTACCACGATGAAATGTTGCATAATATCAGTTACATTGATACTTGTTATTGTATTCCTTCGGTTTGCCAAAGTTGGATGTTACAAATTCATCATTGTCACCATACGATTTTCAGTTAAGTCTTTTACACTGCGAACATAAAATGTTGTTGTTACATGTGTGAATATATTGGTGTTTAAATGCATTGACTGAAAATATTAACTTACTTACATTGGTTGGACGTGTTGTGCGCTCGACGTAAGTCAGGCTGTTACTGAGAATCGTTCGGTGCTCACAATAGTTCTTATTTTAATGATCGTCTGGCGGAACCGGAAGTGATGTGGGGGTAGGGGCATGTGATGTAATATTATGGGATTATGTCCGATTTTTCGAGATTAATTTAAATAAATTGAATAGTGGGATTAACTATTTGTTCGTTTAAAATATGTTTTCCTTCGTTGAAATTCTTTGCAATATAAAATTGCTCTGCAATGTCTATTAAGGGGCTATTAATGGCTTTTATAACTTTTAGTGTATCTTTTATATTACACATAAGGTGTATCTATTTGATCATGTAATAAGGCAATTCCATACATTTGAAAATGGCACATAAGTGCCGAAAACGTTAATGTTTAATCCAAATATAAACTAGATAAGTATAGACGGTTAGCCCAATTTAATATTAGTATATCTTGTAATAATGATTATAGTCTGTTGCTGTATTTTGAAATTTTAGACCTGTTGGAAAATCTTTATGATCAACAAATTTTGTGAATTTAATGTCAGTGAATCGTACGATGATTACATATGCAGATGCATACATACATACATACAGTCGCCCTCGGTAGCGTAGTTGGTATAGCGCTGGCCTTCTATGCTCGAGGTTGCGGATTCGACCCGGCCGAGGTCGATGGCATTTAAGTGTGTTTAAATGCGACAGGCTCAAGTCAGTAGGCTAGATTTACTGGCATGTAAAAGAACTCCTGCGGGACAAAATTCCGGCACACCGGCGACGCTGATATAACCTCTGCAGTTGCGAGCGTCGTTAAATAAACCATAATTTTTACATACACACATACATACATACATACATACATTACAATACAATACAATACAATACAGTACAATACAGACTAACACTTTATCAGAAATGCTGAATTGTCTGTATTTTACACCGGATACCCTGGTTCAAATATCGGAGAGTCTAAATTAAATACATACATACAGACATACATACAGTAAATTACAATACAATACAATACAGTACAATACAAACTAACACTTTATCAGAAATGCTGAATTGTCTGTATTTTACACCGGATACCCTGGTTCAAATACCGGAGAGTCTAAATGAAATTTGTTGTGATAAAGAAGGCTTTGGAGCAAGTTTTATAGGACAGTTAATTGCTGTAGACATGTCACTATTTCATGACAAAATATAGTTCGTCTTATGATATGAAAGCGTTTGTTGGCTGTAACTCCTAGTTTATTATTAACATCTTTTGATATAATGATAACCTACAAAGCGAGGTGGCTCAATGGTAACGCGGTCCCGGGTTCAAACCCCGTGGCCGGCAATTGTGAAGTTTTTCATGGTTTCCGTCAGTCACAAAGGCAAATGCCGAATTGGAAATTTACATACCATGATTCATCAACATCACCTTCTTAATCATCATTATTTTAATCGTTAATAAAATTAAAATCAGTTAAATGAATACAAGCCATGTAAGCTATAATATAAGACAATAGGAGCAGAATCTCAACAGTAGTCCACGGCCTTCTGATATACCCAAAGATCCTGCACATGCCATATGACCCAGATGTTAAGACTTGTACTTTTTTCTACAGTGCATTACAATTGCTACGTGTTTCAACATAGGCCCTAATGTTGTGCTGTGGGCGGTCAGGAATTAGTATTGAATTATATGGAAACAGATGATGCTAACTCACACGGACCACAAACTGAAGTCTTTGTCGACGTCTGTGGTCGTGTCGCTGTCGGTAGTCGAGCGCAATCTCACGTGCGACACGCCGACCACACGCCAACCACTCGCCGGCGACACCGTATCCTTGGAAACGACAGACGCTTATACACCGTATCCTTGGAAACGATAAACGCTGTCTTGGCAAATAGCAAGCTTGCGGTGTGGTTGTCTTTGGTCGATATGGACTTCAAGCGACCACAAAAAAGAAGTCCGCATGTGGTCGGTTCCCCCGACAGCACAACCACACACAAACTGCAAAATAATAGCAAAGTTGTGGTCCGTGTGAGTTGAGCCTTAATTGACATCCCAATTAATTCATTTTAATTTTCTCTCCAGATATAATTCGTTGTTCATTCCTTCTTTTGACGTGCCGAACTTTAGTCTGCCTTGAAGCGCAATCTCTCCTCCCCTTTGCAGACTGTGGGGTTGGTGTGAAATATGTTGTTGCATAGGAGCCGTTATGAAATGAATTTATTCCTCGCTACAGTGTGAAATTGCATAAAGTGACCACAGGTTACGGCGGTTTGGTCCCCTTCTTTAGCTTGACGGAAGTTATATAACTGATTCGTCAGGACGTGGCTGCACGTTTTGTAACTTCTGCGGTCGAGGGTTCCGATAAGCTTTTCTGTTTTTTTTTTTTCTCGAAAGTTTTAATCTGGACAAAGCGACTGTGAATCTGATGTAAAGAAAGCATACAATCACTATTAATAGTTCAGTTTATTTCACAACTGATAACCAAAGCTCTTCGTGTCCCTTTATTCCAAATATATCTTTCTAACCTCATTAGGATAAAACATGTCTCATAGCGTTTTTGTATTCACTGAAGTCTGTTTTAACCATGGTGAAAGGTAACGTAAGTAAACTTATCTATTTCTTCTTTGATGAAAGTAACAATCCTCAGTGGCTACAACTTATCTAACAGAAGTTTTTTCCTAACTTATGTAGGCCTAAGCATGATGTACAGTAGATAAAAAGAAAGTACATTATTGATGTTCTGTTAAAATATAATTTAATTCCAATGAAACAATTAAATACTAATAAATAAAAATCTAAAAAAATTAAATTTTAACAAACGGGAAAAATTACTACAGTGGAATACAATGACGTGGTATGGTATGACCTTTATGGAACTGTAAGCAATTGAGGTCCGAAATAAAACAACAGCTCAAGTCACCTGTTTTGCGAAATCGAGATTTCTTCAGATGTTAGCTCTGCTAAGGCAAAGTGACATTCCACCTACAAGAAATAGCTAAAATCCATGTCTTTAAACATGTTTGTGACGACTTCATTCTTCGTCCCTATGTAGCAGTATCCCAAGTCTATCACTTCCGTTGTCGGCAGTGCCAACTTGGGATCTTGTGTTGCTGCAAAGTCACTCACTGGGTTGACAAGTCTGGAAAGTTAACGGCACTAGCCAGCTGAACAAAGTTTGGAGTGAATCTGATAGCGAAATTCGTCTGAAAGGAAGTGCTAAGCCTGCAGAATGGCGACGAAATAAGCGTAAGATAATGAACAAGTGTGGCGAGGAGAAGAACTCTAGACCTACCCACCAACGTCCATCAAGAAGCATACAGAACAAATTGAGTAAACGCAGCAAGCTTTGAATATTTTCGTTTTTCTCTCCCCCCCCCCCAACAACAATTTCAATTATACTTCTGCCGTCCAAAATCTTGTGAATGTGAAGTATGGATACCAAATTTTTTTATTGTAAGGAACACAGTTCTTGACATTTTGAAAAGGAGAAACATTCTTCATCAACGAAAAGCAAACGACTAGGGTCACTAGAGCATTTTTATGATGTTATGGAATTTCCTTATAATTGATGTTTAGATGTAACCTAATTTGCTGTTTTTCTCTTAAATATATTTTGTGCAGATATTTTTTTTATTATTTATGTGATTTTTTTTTTTCACTCAGTACAGGGGTCGGCGCGCGGTTAGTGAAAAGTTGCGGGGATAGTGGCATCTGTGAGAAGCAAGTGAGCTCTTTACGTCATCTGCAGATTAGCAGTGGGGACGTGTGATCTTACAATGTTTTTATGAAGCGATATATTTTGCAGAAATGTACAGTAATAGAAGATGTAGTGAAGCGCACGTTATGCAATCACTTTATTGCAGTTTTCCAAACATAAATAAAACTAGTTCATTATACAATAACGGAAACATAAGTTACTAATAATATTGTTGATATCTAAAAATTCCTCCATCATACAAAGATGTTGGTCCACGTCTGAATGAAAATAACTAATTGTGCATTACCAACAATATCCGTACTTTATTATATATTTGAAAAGTGTAAGAAATTCATTCATATATTCCATCGCTGTATAAACCAATAATTATTACAACTGTAGTTCCTCTTGTAGGTGCTACAGATAGAAATATTTTTCTTAATCGATTCGGAGTAAAAGTTCGCTTAGATGTTTCTGAAAAGTAGGAATATAATCCTGATGTCATGACTAATGTATTACAGTATTTTGTTGTCTATGAGAAGGTAATGTCAAGTTCGTAGCATAACATGGACAAAGGTGCTGTCTCTCGAAACAAATTTTTATTTATGTAACCTAATCGCCATATTGGAATGGAATTTAACTGAAGGGGGCACGGATGGCCCAGCACTGCGACCTATTGGGATTATTGCGCTAACCATCGATATGGAATGAGTTACGTGCCAAAGATCCCCTACGCACACCGCCCAAATCACATGACTCCCTTAACGACCGGTCTCTACAACCGACAGAATCCATACACTATTACTGCTTCGGCAACTTCCCCCAAGGCCCCCCTGTCGGTCCGAGGTGAAACTCCTCCCCCGAGTAGGTCCGCCTCGGGTGCTCGTTGCAGAAGCCATCCAACGTCGGTTAACCACATTCCACGAGGCCGGTCGAGAGAGCCAGCAGCTTCGGGAGGCCGCCTGTAGAGTGATCTGAAAAATCAGAAACGGGATGTTGAGGAAAGGATGATGGGGGAGGAAAGGAAGTGAGGAGAATAAGTGGGGTTCCAATTGCCTGATAAAGTCACCTCGAAAAAACCTCACCCAGGCAATTCCTGATCGGGAATCGAACCCAGGACCGTTGGGTTCGGAGTTAGACTCGCTAACCTCTCAGCCACAACGCTGGATAATCGCCATATCAACTCTATACTGTTAGCACAAAGGCCATAAAGCAATTCTAAAATAATTTTTTTTTTTTTAGTTGGTTATTAATGACGCTGTATCAACTACAAGGTCATTTAGCGTCGATGGAATTTAAGATAACGAGGTGATATTTGGAGAGAAAGAGAGAGAGAGAGAGAAGCGAGAATTCTCCATAGATTATCTAACGTTCGCGTAAATGTTGGTGAAACCCTAGGAAATAACTCAACCAGGTAATCAGCCCAAGCGAAAATTGAACCTATACCAGAAAGAAACTCCCTCCTATCAGCAGGTAAACGCTCCTCCGGACTGAGCAACGTCGGTGGTTTGTGTTGGTCTGAAAAAAAACTCTTCCACAATACTTAGTACGGCTTCATTCGATGAAAACTTCCTGCCTCAGCCTGTAGAGCAAAGTTTCATTACCAGACCACCTTAGAACCCCAGGACCCAAAGTCCCAAGCTCTTACGAGATGTGTAACATCGAGAAATTCATGCTACCCATAGACTTCATTCTAGCCTATTTTCAAACTATTGTAAATGATAGATGAAATGAGATGGAGGTTAAGATTTTTCGTGGAATTAACTCAGGCCACCTAAATGGAAGACCAGAGTACCAGCGTAGTCACAGAAACGGCTTCCACACCCTTAGTCAAGTTGTTCCACACCAGAGTTTCAGTGAACGTGGTTTCCGATCAACGACCTCAGTGAAGAGCGGATAATCTCCGCTCTCGAAGTTCAGCAGGTGTGGCCCGAGATAAGACGACCACAGAGAGTGACTTCACGGGAAATTAGGCTGTAAGACGGAATGACTGGAAGTAGTCAGAAATGTTACGCAGGGAAGTGTTGGAGAGCTGAAGTCAAAGTGACTGAGCTGGAAGTGCCCTTTTGCTGAGGTCTGTCGGATTACGGACCAGTATCCCACAAGTAGAAAGGGTTACTATACTCAGCGCATTTCGAACTGGCGGATCAAGATCACGTACAAACGTACAAACCACGCATGAGTCACTGAACTGAACATTGAAGCACTGGTAATCCCGGCTGTCCCAGCTGACTTTAATTGAGGAGAATAGTCCAGGATTGGGGATAAGAACACGTGGGAAATGCAGTCCATTGCTTGACCTTGATCCGCCAGTTCGAAATGCGCTGACTGTAGTGTGATAATGTCCTGAGTACACTTAAGATTGAAGTTGATCAGAGGCTTGGTCAGAGCCAAAGCGGAACACACTCTGGACTAGGGCCTTTGCTTACAGTGAGTTGACTTTTAGATGTGAGCCGCAATGTGTTCTACCATGTCAGTGAAATGGAAGAGAAAGAAATTATGTTTTCAACGTTGGGAAGTAAGTTTATCTTCAGCAGAATTTCGGTGCGAAATTGCCGGTCAAAAGGGTCGACCCAATAATAAAAGATATTGATTGTATTGTTCTCTACGATCTTCGACGACCTCACTCACACCACCCTGTTGACTCGTGCCTTCCCCGAAACATAATAAATCATACGGTGTTTGCCTGTTATGCAGCGTTGTCACATTATGACTCTGAATTAGCCCAGCCGCTGGGCTGAGGCAAGTACGATGTTTTTTTTTTAACAGAGAAGTTAGTAGTTATCTCTTGCGGCAAGATAAGCTGACCTCTCTATTCGGGCTGAGGTCGTCTATGTTTGGCAACGCTGTTATAAAGTAATTCAGTTATCGGACGCGGCCAACTGCATAACATAAACATCGAGAGCATGTTGATGTGACTTCTTTGACTTCTTTCCTTTTAGTTGGGATCGTCTTAAGTTTGGCGAGTACAATACTCAGAAGGCCACTTGCGGGCAGTTCATAACGCAATTTCACCACAAATGCAGGTTTGTAAAGTTGGAAGTTAAATTAGCCTGCTATCAACATATTTGTGCAAATATCTCATTTTTTCTAAGTGTCGGTTGGTCTTTTATTGCGAAACTCCGTCCAATTATGAAGAAACGCTGAATATTCACGAGTAGCAGAATTACTTGGTCCATGTAGCGGCCAGAGATGTCAAAGACCCTGTACTGCGAGCTCATACTACAAGCAATATAAATCTAACAAGGTTCTCTTTTCAGCAAGATAAAGTACGTACACTCATCGCTCTTAAGGAAATGTTGTGCGGGTTCTTGAGAGCATCCCTGAGTAGCCAGGATAACGAAAGACCATCATTCAAGACGACACATTTGTCCAATACATTTCTTGTGAATTTTCACATTTTGAATGTGAGCTAGAGACGTAAGTTTTGATCGCATTCTTTTATAGGACAGAAAGATTTTGTACTATATGAACTGGTTAGTGAATGATTTGTGAAAACTAGCATAACTATTAGAATTATATGTGCATCTAGTTCTTATCTAGAGAGTCACACTAAGCAGAATACGATGTAAGAGTAGGGTTATCATGAAAAGAAATTCTATAGGAGGACATGGAATCTAAAATAAGAGGACATTGCTGAAAAAAGGGGAACTTTTTAAAACTTGGTATGAACAAAATTAAGTAAAGATACAAACAATGACTCACCTTAGTTTTCTCACTAGTTGCTGGATCAGTATTACATCTGTACCCTACTTATCGGTGGAGCCCACTTTGAGCACAATAGCCTCAACAGACAAACTTCTATCTTGTAACAAATAACTATGGAACTGTTCAAAGGACATGTCATTGAAATTATATTTCACCATGATGATACCTCTGACCGTCTCAGTTAGCATGCGATTTCGTTCTTTTGTGCATTGAGCAGATATTAGGGAAAATACTCTCTCAGCACTTCCATTGTGACTTGGGATAAATAAATAGAATTGACATATTTTTAATAGTTCTGAGAAAGTTTCAGGCTCGCAGAATGATTGGAATTGAAGAATTTTCACCACTGTACTTTATCTAAACTTAAATCTTTGTCAAAATTAACTTGACTGGCATATCTTTGCACGTTGCAGAATGAAATTGATAAAATAGCTTAGAATCATGAATAGTGACGTTTTTAGAGTGTAAGAATTCAATGCATGTCGATAGGTCATCATATTTTATGTTTTTTATGTGCTCCAGCTCTTCAACCATTGAAAGCAGTTAAATTCTTTCATAGGTTTTCACTATTTGTTTAAATATTCTATGCATAATATCGCACATTATTCAATATTTATATTAATTCTAGTTGAAATGCGAAATGCCAGACATTTCAATTTTTTTTTAATGCCTGCCGGACAGGATAAAATGACTAAAAAAGAGGACATGTCCTCCTTTTCCCGGACGGATGGTAACCGTACGTAAGAGTATTTATTCATTTTAATCCCTATGAAGCGATAACATGTTTTCTTGATGAAATCTTAGAACGTTGACTATGTTTTTGACCGGATCTTTACTCCTACCTTTGCGCGTGGCGTGTAAATCACCACCAATATTGATGACAAAATCTGACTCAGGGAAGAGTGGAATATTTATTCATTCATTCCGATCACAGGGATTCAGCACGCCAGGGTCCTTTTACTGTGAGAACATGTATCCGCTATGATTTTACTTCTCGTTCGTCATCAAGGTCAGTATCGCTGCAGTATTTATTTACTAGCATGCCATTGTTCTGTTGTCACGGCTTACTACCTGTTTACTCCTTCGTCGCGCTCAGATATCCGCTGTGTTGAGTGATTAGATAACGAGTCTTACGTGGAACTCTGTAACATGACTGCAAAGAGATTAGTTTGTGAACATCATGCTCGTGGAACTCAACAGATCCCGTATATGAGTTCCAAAAAGTTATCTTCATGCACGTCATTGAGAGAGCTCAAGCGTTAAGGCTGGTTCACAATAAATCGGGAACGGAAACAAAAACGAGAACGGAAATATTGTTAAATTAAATGTATTTAAATGTGAGCATTCGCAATAAATTAACTTTCACGTCCTGTTCCCGGGCTCCGGCAAGCTTCTCGTTAATTTATTGTGAATGCTCACATTTTATTTAAACAATATTTCCGTTCTCGTTGTCGTTTCCGTTTACGGTTTATTGTGGACCAGCCTTTATCCTTAGTTCAATTTCTCCGTACATTTTAACCAACTGACAACGTATTTTCAACACAACCCTAATCATCAACTCTCAACTCTTAAAATAAACGTTAAAAATTATGGAGCAAGAAAGAAAAAAACTGAAGCATTGACCATCAGTGTATAATAAAATTACCTCTTCTCTTTACCGCGGTTCGTTGCTATTAAGGCGTTGTTGGAACAAGAACTTAACAGCAATATCTTTCATTTCAAATACAGAGCATCAAACATGTTAGAGCTGGTGTAGCATCATTGTGCAGAATGACATTCAGAAGTTCCTAGAGGACGCTGTATTTGTTGGAGAGAAATAATATTTTCTCAGGAGGGAGATGTGTTATTAAGAATTCAGTATATGCTGGAAACGGAAGAACGACCTAACGTACGTTAAGTTGTTATTCCAAGGAACGTCTCAATTATGAATTATCACATAGATAAACACAATATAATATTTGTTACTCAGTCAAATGACAAATCAATGTAAATAATTACTTATATTATATGGTCATTAAGTTTTATATACATGAGCTACATTTTGCAAACGTTTTCGCCCATTCAGGCATCTTCAGGCACAATTATACAATATCTCAATATCAAACTGTGTAGCTATTACATTGGTGGTAGATCAACTGTTTAAGATTAGTGATGTACAAAACATCTCCATAATTAAAATGTAATATTACAAGTCATAAAATTAAAATAATGTTAAAAACCACGTAGTGTTGTAATTAAACTTTATAATATTCTGTGGAACTCTTGTTCAGTAGAGTCCAATGAGTGATGAATTATGTCTGAAATATATAAATAAATACGAAATAGAAATAGGAAATTATCAAATGTAAAAGTGTAATCGGATTGGATAATTAAAAGTACTCACGTCGTTTGAACGTGGCAACTGTATAGATCACTATAAAACATCCTATGTTTGAAGTAGTTATCTGTAATGAAAATAATAATACATCAAAATTTTGAAGAATTTGAAAAACTAATTGGAAGACACAAATGATGGACGTACTTACGTAGACGTGAGACGACCTGCTGCTGTTGAAACTGTAGCTAGTATGACGCGGGGGAAGTGTGTATTCGTGTGAACAACTAACGCGGAAGGATATTGCGTAGTGATGGGTTAGAGGTTGTACAGAGGATTCCGGATTTGAGTCAAATTTT